>NC_085042.1:10005447-10107947 GCF_963692335.1 Osmerus eperlanus | reverse complement strand
CTCTCACCTGGACAGTGGTCACCCTCAGAAGAAGGATGCCCCCCTCAGCCCTGCCTCTGTAGCCTCCTCCAGCAGCACTCCCTCCTCCAAGACCAAACACCTTGCCACGGTCAGCCCCACCTCTCAGCCCCGCCTCTCCACCTCTCAGCCCCGCCTCTCCACCTCTCAGCCCCGCCTCTCCACCTCTCAGCCCCGCCTCTCCACCTCTCAGCCCCGCCTCTCCACCTCTCAGCCCCACCTCTCCACCTCTCAGCCCTGCCTCTCCACCTCTCAGCCCCGCCTCTCCTCCTCTCAGCCCCGCCTCTCCACCTCTCAAGCCCACCTCTCCTCCTCTCAGCCCCACCTCTCCTCCTCTCAGCCCCGCCTCTCCTCCTCTCAGCCCCACCTCTCCTCCTCTCAGCCCCACCTCTCCACCTCTCAGCCCCACCTCTCCACCTCTCAGCCCCACCTCTCCTCCTCTCAGCCCCGCCTCTCCTCCTCTCAGCCCCACCTCTCCTCCTCTCAGCCCCACCTCTCCTCCTCTCAGCCCCACCTCTCCACCTCTCAGCCCCGCCTCTCCTCCTCTCAGCCCCGCCTCTCCTCCTCTCAGCCCCACCTCTCCTCCTCTCAGTCCCGCCTCTCCTCCTCTCAGCCCCACCTCTCCACCTCTCAGTCCCGCCTCTCCTCCTCTCAGCCCCGCCTCTCCACCTCTCAGCCCCACCTCTCCTCCTCTCAGCCCCACCTCTCCTCCTCTCAGCCCCACCTCTCCACCTCTCAGCCCCACCTCTCCTCCTCTCAGCCCCACCTCTCCTCCTCTCAGCCCCACCTCTCCTCCTCTCAGCCCCGCCTCTCCTCCTCTCAGCCCTGTGTTGATGCTACTTCTGTTGTTATCTTCCAGAATAAGTCCAGCACTCCTGTGTCCAAGACCAGCAGCCCCGCCCCCCGGTGTGAGGCCCCCCCGCCCGGCAGCTCCTCAATCCCAGGACTGAGACCCTTGCTGGGCAAGCCGCCCGGCATGGACACCCTGGGTGAGACACCACTCACAATGTTATGTTCCAGACACAGAAATAGGACACCCTATATTATGGACTCTTGGCTGTCGGAAATTCAAAGCTCTTCAACTCTCACTACGACTATTACTGTTGAAATTGTTCTCTGCCTTCATCTTTGAGTAGAGCTGAATACACAATGGTTTTTGAAGCGTGTTTTTACATTTCAGTTGCGGGTGTGCGCCCCCCGCTGGCCGTGTCATGCCCCTACCCGGGGCCGTTTGGCCTGGTGCCTCACCCCGGGGTGGCGGGGGAGCTGGGGGGCGTGGCCTATGCCAGCCTCCACAACATCACCCCTCAGATGAGTGTCGCCGCCGCCGTCGCTGCGTACGGACGCTCCCACATGGTAGGGACACACACACACACACACAGGGGACACACACACACAGGGGACACACACACACAGGGGACACACACACACGGGGGACACACACACACACGGGACACACACACACAGGGGACACACACACACAGGACACACACACACACAGGACACACACACACACAGGACACACACACACAGGGGACACACACACACGGGGGACACACACAGGGGACAGACGCCACACACACTCACACATATGATCTGCTCCGTATTCTGAGCAGATCATAAACACTTTATTTTCCTCCAGGTGGGGTTTGACCCACACCATCAGATGCGTGTCCCAGGTCTGCCCCCCAGCCTGCCCCCCAGCCTGTCTGCCATCCCTGGGGGGAAACCGTAGGTATCTCTGAAACTCACACTCAGGTAGACAAGAATCACCTCAGAGACCTGGAGAAAGATATCTATACAAAAAAAATAAAATTCATGTCCTGTCCTCTCCTGTCCTGTCCTCCCCTGTCCTGTCCTGTCCTCTCCTGTCCTCTCCTGTCCTGTCCTGTCCTCTCCTGTCCTGTCCTGTCCTCCTGTCCTGTCCTGTCCTCTCCTCTCCTGTCCTGTCCTGTCCTCTCTTGTCCTCTCCTGTCCTCTCTTGTCCTCTCCTGTCCTCTCCTCTCCTGTCTTGTCCTCTCCTCTCCTGTCCTGTCCTCTCTTGTCCTCTCCTGTCCTCTCCTGTCCTGTCCTCTCCTGTCCTCTCCTGTCATCCCCTGTCCTGTCCTCTCCTGTCCTGTCCTTTCCTGTCCTGTCCTGTCCTCTCTTGTCCTCTCCTGTCCTCTCTTGTCCTCTCCTGTCCTCTCCTGTCCTCTCCTCTCAGGGCGTACTCGTTCCACGTGAGCGCTGATGGCCAGATGCAGCCGGTACCCTTCCCTCCAGACGCTCTGATTGGCCCGGGCATCCCTCGCCACGCCCGCCAGATCAACACGCTGGGACACGGCGAGGTGGTGTGTGCCGTCACCCTTAGCAACCCCACGCGCCACGTGTACACAGGGGGCAAGGGCTGTGTGAAGGTGTGGGACATCAGTCACCCTGGCAACAAGACCCCTGTGTCCCAGCTGGACTGCCTGGTCAGTCTCCGTGTTTACTAACCACTTCCTGGATACGGTTCACAGCCTGGACGATGTGTGTGTGTATCTGTGTGTCGTGTGCGTGTCCGTCTGTATGAAGCAAGGACTACAGCTGATGTGTGTGTGTGTGTGTTCCAGAACAGAGAGAACTACATCCGTTCCTGCAGGCTCCTCCCAGACGGCAGGACTCTGATCGTGGGGGGCGAGGCCAGCACGCTGTCCATCTGGGACCTGGCCACACCCACGCCGCGCATCAAGGCAGAGCTGACATCGTCCGCCCCCGCCTGCTACGCCCTGGCCATCAGCCCCGACTCCAAGGTCTGCTTCTCCTGCTGCTCTGACGGAAACATCGCCGTCTGGGACCTGCACAACCAGACCCTGGTCAGGTACAGAGATGTGTGTGTGTATAGGGGAGACAGTGTGTGTGTGTATAGCCCCACAACACTTCCTGTGTGTGTTCCTCAGGCAGTTCCAGGGCCACACAGACGGGGCCAGCTGCATCGACATCTCAGACGACGGCCACAAGCTGTGGACGGGGGGGCTGGACAACACAGTGCGCTCCTGGGACCTGCGAGAGGGGAGGCAGCTGCAGCAACACGACTTCACCTCCCAGGTACACTCACTCACTGACGACACACACAAACTCACTCACTGGACACACACACACACACCGACAGGAAACTTGGTAGCAGGTTATTGCTTCCCAGGGAGAGAGGGTCCCCTCCACATTCCTAGTGAGCGTTCCCTCCAGGTCCTCTGTGTGTGTGCTCCTCCAGATCTTCTCCCTGGGCTCCTGCCCCACGGGGGACTGGCTGGTGGTGGGGATGGAGAACAGCAACGTGGAAGTCCTTCACGTCAGCAAGCCTGATAAGTACCAGCTGCACCTCCATGAGAGCTGCGTGCTCTCCCTCAAGTTCGCCCACTGCGGTACGGATCTGCTACGTGTTCCAAACATCATGTTCGTCCAATAAGGGCTCTTTATTTCATGCCGCTGCAGTAAGATCTGAGGCCGACTTTGAGCCATGTTGTTTTAATATTGTGAGCAGGACACGTCTCTGCAGCTGACCCAGAGAAACGTCAGGCTTTAGGGATGGGCACATTAAAACATTTCACAATTTGAAAATGTATAAATATTTTTTCAAGAATATTCTAAATCCTGTAGTCTTTGAGAGTGTGACCTGCTGGAGGTGTGGCGTTGTGGTGAGATTGTGTGTGTTGGTGTGTCTCCAGGGAAGTGCGTTGTGGTGAGGTTGTGTGTGTTGGTGTGTCTCCAGGGAAGTGCGTTGTGGTGAGGTTGTGTGTGTTGGTGTGTCTCCAGGGAAGTGCGTTGTGGTGAGGTTGTGTGTGTTGGTGTGTCTCCAGGGAAGTGGTTTGTGAGCACGGGGAAGGACAACCTGCTGAACGCGTGGAGGACCCCTTACGGAGCGAGCATCTTCCAGGTGAGTTTTTTGTTAGCAGTTTTCATGCTTCATTGGATTGTTTTGGGGAGGGTGAGAGAAAGAGAGAGAGAGGGGGGGGGACATGCTAATCTCACCTCCAGTTATTCCCTCTTTTTCTCTCTCTCTCCTGCTTTCTCTCTCTCTCTCTCTCTCTCTCTCTGCGTTTCAAGTCTGATTTTCTTCCGTTCTGTCTCCCAGTCGAAGGAGTCTTCCTCTGTGCTGAGCTGTGACATCTCGGTGGATGATAAGTACATAGTGACGGGCTCCGGGGACAAGAAGGCCACCGTGTACGAGGTGATCTACTGACCCCGGGCCACCAGACACACAAGAAATGAAGCTTGCGCAAGTTCAGTCAGGCAAGACCGATCTCTGCACTCGGGTTTAATCGTAGTGTACACTTCTCACTCCCCCCGCTAAGAACGCCCTACCTTCCCCCGTTCCCTGGTCGGGCGGTCACTAGGGTTCAGGTCGATTAGCGCTCCCGCTATCAATTAATGGTGTCACATGATCCGTGCCTTTAAATATGATTCTCTCCCTGTGTAGTTTGTCCATGCTATCAAGTGCGCGACCCTCCACCACCCCGTCGCCACCCGGTTCCTGTCTCAGTCTTCGGCTCGATTGGTCGTCGGCTGCCGCCACCGCCACCAGTGTCTGGACTCCATGGGGGATTCTTCTTCGGGCGTTGGGCAGGCGCCCATTGATCCATATAATTCCCCGTGGGGTTCAAGCTCCAAACACCTTAGTACATTTATTAGTCTGTAATAAACATCTTTCACTCATCCCAGGTCTCTCCTGATTGAACTACAGCAAGCACAGCAGGAAGAAGTACTTCTGACGAGAGGCATGAAGGAACGGTCTCCTGAACTCAATACCCGGACCTTCTCACTTCCTGACTGGTTGTGGAATCGTGAGTGACACAAACCAGGGTGAACTTTTTTGTTGTTGTATTATTTATAAAATCAATGACTTTTGTGTTTCCACGGAAACCAATGAAGCTGCACTAAGCCTGATATTAGAGGTAGGTCCATCCGGAGATTAAACATTTAACAAGAAACGCTGCTCTAAGATATGTACATTTAGGACAGTTAACAATTAGCAGAAAACTGTTTTATCATTTCAACCTTTTTTATTCTTTTTACCACAGTTTTCCTGTTCTCCTGTTGGACCACAGCTCCACAGATTGATAAAATCACCCAGTTGAGGGAGAAGTTGTGCATGAGCCTGGATGTGCGTGAGCCTGGATGTGAGTGAGCAGGGATGTGCGTGAGCCTGGATGTGCGTGAGCCTGGATGTGAGTGAGCAGGGATGTGCGTGAGCCTGGATGTGCATGAGCCTGGATGTGCGTGAGCCTGGATGTGCGTGAGCAGGGATGTGCGTGAGCAGGGATGTGCGTGAGCCTGGATGTGCGTGAGCATGGATGTGCGTGAGCCTGGATTGTGTGAGTTGGATGGACTGAGATGTGTGTACACTTACATGGATTTACAAACAGGATCCTTGATCCTCCGTTAAGCTCTCTGCTCTGCTAGTCAGGCCTGATGTACAGAACAAGCTCTGCTCTGCTAGTCAGGCCTGGTGTACAGAACAAGCTCCTCACAGGGAACCTGTGCATCAGAGGGCTTTTCCTTTTTCAGCTCACATCTGTAAATGGCCAGGAAGGTGGCTTTCTGCTGTTACCACGACATGGGTCATATTTCACCTAGTCTCTCCTACTACAGTAGTTATGGTTCTGCATTTCTTTAACTGTGCAATCTGGTGACACCGAGAAAACTCTTTCAGACTGAGAAGAGCAGGGACGCGATACTTACTGTCACTTTGTGTGGTTTGAAGAGGAGCTGTTTAACTGGGTAGTGAAAGGTGTATATATGGACGGACACCTCTGGTGCATACAAAACGTAAATGTACAAAGTTTTTGCCACGAGCAACAGGGCACAGTAGCTGATCAAGTGTTCAAATATTGTAAGTCGGCCTACTGTACATTTTCTTGTCAAAACTTCTGTTGTCAAAGTGTTTGGCTTATTTAAATCAGAATTGGCCTGCAACAGGCTAAATCTTAACATGTAAACCCTCAATACCGCTATAGCAGTTGATTTTAAAATCATCAGAAGTAATCAAAGCAAATAAAATACATTATCTTCCACCAAAATGCAAAAATAATGCTGAATGAGATTTAGGGAGTTGTGAAGTAAGACTGTTTTGACACAGCTCGATCAGAATGACACGTTGATACACAGTGATCATTTTAAATGGACCTGAAATAACTGCTTTCACATCCTCTCATCCTAGATATTAAGTTTAGATTCTAAATGTGAATGTTGATTGTAAAAAACAATTTGAATGATCTTGTTCAATGATTCACATAAAAATGTCACATGTAAGATTGAAAATACGTTGATAATTTTTCTTATTTCTTAATGACAAAAGGCCTTTTGTCTCTCTTCCGAGTGTCTGGCTTAATAAAATGTTCTGTGAAGTAAAAACATGTCATGTTTGTCCCTGTTTTATTCCAGAATGTTGTTGCTTACAGGACAAACTCCTTTAAAGAAGACTTAATTTTACGATGACAGGTGGGCATCAGAAACCCACACTGAAGCATTCGTAAAGGATTAGTTAATAAATACTTTTTAAGAACATCTTTAAAACATCACTAAAAACTATGTTGTGTAATGACAAACACAATTGCTAATTGTTTATTTTTGATTAATAAGTAAATATATATGTATGCGTATTGAAGAAAATAACTATTTGGACTCCTGCTCAGTACACTATACAGACACCTGCTTCTCATTCCAGAATCATGATCATTAATGCAGAGTTCCTCTCAAAGTGCTTCTCGGTATGGACTCTTCTGGGAAGGTTCCCAACACATTTTGGAACACTGATGCAGGATTTGCCTCAAGAGCCACTTATGAGGACAGGCTTATGTCAGGCTATTAGTCCTGGCTCTCGGGTGGCGTTACAATTCAAACCAGAGTTGTGGAGAACATTACATCCCAGATGTACAGTGCTGGAGGAGGGAGGATAGGGAGCTGTTAGACCAGAGAGGAGGGGGAGGGAGGGCTGCACCAGATGACCTGGCCTACACAATCACCTGACCTTCACCCAAATTGAGATGGTTTGGCAGAGTGAGGGAAAAGCAAAGTGCTCAGAATCCAGACCTCCCTCAGGGCGGTTGGAAATGCATCAGAATCAGAATGGGATTTATTCGCCATGAAAGTTTGCACAGACAAGGAATTTGCTTTGGCAGGAAGGTGCATACAATAAACATATACCTAAAATTTAAATATGTGGACTATCTATACTAAGGGTACATAAACTAGCAGTACTAAGTGGGATTAGAATAGAATTAAATATACAATAAAATAAAATATAAGTTGCCGTAAATTACAATATAAAAACACAAATATTACAAAAAATACAAATGTACAAGATACCATTTTGTAATGCAGGATACCATTTTGTAATGCAGGGTTAGGGTTAGGGTTACATCACAGCTGACTTATCATGAAGCTGGTTGAGGCTACATAGTTCTGAAAACAGTGAGGGGCTATATATAAAGAATATCAAATCAAAAGTTTTTTGGTAAGACTTTTGTGTAATTTTTGTTTAGATGTCAGACAAAAGTGCAGTATATTAAAATAGCTCATATGTTTGTCAGTGTAATCAGTGTGTCAGATTTAAATGCAAGTGGAAGTTCAATCAGTGAGGAAAGAATCTTTCTATCTGAACTATGTATGTAAAAATAACTTCAGAACTAAAGGGAATTTTTGTTTCCATCCATGTAGCTGCGTTCCCTTTCCCCTCACACTGTCCTCCGCGCTGCACTGGGAAGCAGAAGGAAACATTTCTGTTCTCAGATAAATAAATAAACAGCAAATGAGAAGTGACATACAACAGTAGCCTATGAACAAGTCAAATGAGTGTGTTTCTGTTTGTATGGGTGTGTTTCTGTTGGTATGGGTGTGTTTCTGTTGGTATGGGTGTGTTTCTGTTTGTATGGGTGTGTTTCTGTTTGTATGTGTGTGTTTCTGTTGGTATGGGTGTGTTTCTGCTCATCTGTCCATCTGTTTACCTTGTTATCTCTCTTATCTCTCTTATCGCTCTTAATCTCTCTTATTCTCTCTTATCTCTCTTATCTCTCTTATTCTCTCTCTACCACTTTAATCCATCTACCCATTTTACGGTTCCCTGTCAGGCTGTAGGTAAAACTATGCAAAACTCCATCACTCTGGTTTTGTCTCTGTTTTATCAGCTTGTTATGATAGCGAGAGAGCCAGGAGAGCTCTCAGGTCGATGTGAAGAGGAGATAGCCAGGAGAGCTCTCAGGTCGATGTGAAGAGGAGATAGCCAGGAGAGCTCTCAGGTCGATGTGAAGAGGAGATAGCTGTTGTTATGAGAGGACCAGTGGTCAGGGAGGGAAGTGGAGGCTTCATTTTTTGTCACAAAAAAAAACAACCTACGTGAGTGGAGGCCATGGATGTTTCTACTGACGGAATCATACAAGTACTTGGGGGAAAAGTGTCTCTAATTGAACAGGAGCTCTTCAGCTGAATCCTCCATCTGCTGCAGCGTCAGATGGACTCTCGTTCTTTAAAGAGCACTTCTACCGAAGAGGGCTTTTTCAATGCTTTTAAGGCCCATTTTATCTTCTAAAACAAGTCTGTTTAGTTATTATCTGTACACTGTTCAGATTGAGTTTTACTGTCATGCTCTAAAACTGTGCTGCCTATTTTCAAAGAATGTTTCAGGAAATCAGTTATGTAATGCTAAAAATAACGAATTTAAAAAGCATCTTTTCTCTTTTGAAGCCCTATTGGATGTCAGAAATGGCCCTGACAAATACAGTATACATTTGTCATTATTCTGACATTTACATTATTTCATTTAGCAGGCGCTTTTATCCAAAGCGACTTCCAAGAGAGAGCTTTACAAAAGTGCATAGGTCACTGATCCTAACAACGAGATAGTCCCAAACATTGCGGTAGCCAAAACATGAAGCATACATTGTGAAAAGCAAAGGCCAGAACCACAAGAGCATGTAGTTAAACAAGTTACAATTAAACAACATGAACCTCAAAGTGCAAGAGTGTACCTGTAGAAAAGCAAACAACACAATAATATAATATATTTCACAGCGAGTACAAGAATAACTTACAACTAACCAACAAGAGCAACAAGTCTCTCAATAAGAGTCATTTGTGATCCTGGAGAAAGGTCCAGCAAATCATTCCTAAGTACCGTTGTACTCCCGGAACAAGTGCGTATTGAGCCTTTTCTTGAAGGTGGGGAGACAGTCAGTGTCTCTGATGGAGGTGGGGAGGTGATTCCACCATTGGGGGGCCAGACAGGAGAAGAGCTTGTGTTGGGAAAATGAGAAATACATTTATTAGTATTCCTCAATTAGCTCCTTTTCGTTAGGGTTAGGGTTGTTTCGTTATCATTGACACAGTGATTACATTAACTGTCATTTGAGGGGAAACATTTTAATCATATTTTTCTTGCCCTTACACTCTACCCGCAATGGAAACTGGTTTTAAAGGGGTTCTGTTTCGACAGCTCCATTGGGCTGCGCTTCAATGCCGGCTTCTAGTGGTTCAATGTGAGCATCACAGGTGCGGTTCTCATAGTCAACCATCAGGGGGAACCACATAAGCTAATACGGTCGTCCAGATCAACTCAATTACAAAATATATTTTCACACGCAACACGACAGAAAACATATTTTTTCCACTTACACAGTAAAAGGAGAGGAGAGAAGAGGAGTGGAGAGATGAGAACAGAGAAGCCTGTAACAGAGGAAAGCAGAGCAGAGTACAATATAGTACTAGAGTGCTCAATGATGTCAATGATGTAAATGAGTCAATAAACCTTTAAAAATAATATATTTTTTTAAATCTTTTCAACCTTTCTAAACTTTGTTTTTCCCACATGTGAAGTGAAAGGAGAGAGGAGGAAAGGGGAGAACAGAGTACATGCTCTAGGCTAGAGTACAGTACAGTATAGTCGTCATTAAGTATTCACTAAGTGCTAACTTTTTTTTTCTTTTTTTTTCAACCTTTCAAAATTTTGTAAAAAAATCATAATATAGGAAAACATGCTTCTACAACACAAAGAAAGGTTTCCTTCACTCACAAGACAACTCAGATAAGTCGTTTCTCCCTGGTCATGTCATGTGGTCAGACAACACCACATCCTCCCTTCAGAGCATAAAAACCAAATCAGAGAGACAAGCTCCTCAGTGACGGTGCAATATAGTAGACGTATTACAGTACGATATAGTTAGAATTAGAATTAGCATCAGTGTTAAGATATTAGCAGCATCATTGACAAGATCAGTGTTACTTAGCCTAGATATACTACATTGCATTACATCAAAGGCAAACAGCATGCTCCACTATGAAACTGTCGGTTTGGGGGTCTTTTCTGCTCTTCTCTGCCTGCGATTCGGTGAGTGTGTGTCTGTACCAGACAGCGTGTACATCCCCTCCTGGGTGGATAGTTTGTTCACCAGCCTGATGTTCTCCTGCAGGTGACTGTGCAGAGGTCATAGGAGGACAGAAGGTGAAGCCTCACTCCCTGCCCCACATGGCTCTCCTGGAGAACAGCAAGGGGACGCGTGTCTGTGGAGGAACTCTCATCCACCCCAAATGGATCCTGACTGCAGCCCACTGCTCAGAGTACGTCCCAATCCGGCTGCAGCCAAGCGCTTCCTCTCGTAGCGCACTGGAAGAAAATATTGAAAGCGAAATAAACGTGACTCAGATCATACCTGACTCTTTTGCCGTTATTGAAAATGCACGGTTTGACTGTAGCAGATTAAATACAGGAGCATGTGTTATAATTTTGTAAATAATCACCTTCACATTCTAAGAGAGTTGCGTTGTCTGTCCATCCTCCAGCATTAAGAAGGTGCTTCTTGGGGTTCATGATTTGAACGAGGAGGAGAAGAATTTCCGGCAGGTCCAGAAGGTCACGAAGCGAGTTGTTCATCCGTGCTATGATAATAACAGCAAAGTTAACGACATCATGCTTCTGAAGGTAAAAACAGCAGAATATGTGATATCTAGTGTTTTTCACCCGAAGATAGGAACGAACATCACTCTTCTTTACTGCAAAGGAATTATTCTGTGTCAGAAAGTCCAACCTTAGTTGAAAAACAGTGTCATGTCTGATCATGTTTCATGAAGAAAGGTAAAATAAACTTCTCTGACTTGTTTTTATCAGCTGGGTAGGCCAGTGAAGGAGACCTTGTTTGTGAAACTCCTGCCATTGCCAAGTCCTGTGTCAGATGTTCCTGCTGGCACAAGTTGCCTGGTGGCAGGATGGGGAGCGACCAAGAACCAGGGAGGCATGTCTGCCGTGCTGAGATCGGTAAACGTTACCGTCATCGACAGGATGGAGTGTAACTCGCCAACCTTCTACAACTTCAAACCTATCATCACCAACAGCATGCTATGTGCTGGTTATGTGGGCAAAGACCCTGCAGATTCCTGTCAGGTAACTAAACACATAAAATTACATTGTGTAAGTCAACCATTTGTGAATATAACATTTGTGTACTCAAATAGCGATTTTGTATGTGAGAAAAAGCAAATAATTCTGTGCTTGATGTTTTTCAGGGTGATTCTGGAGGCCCTCTGGTGTGTGGAGGGAAGTTTGGGGGGGTCACATCCTTTGGTGATAAATGTGGAATCAAACACAAACCTGGAGTTTACACATTTCTTTCAGAAAAATACTTAAAATGGATCAAAAAGATTATAAAGTGACTGGTATTTGAGCCTAAGTGAAACTATTGAACTAAATGTTTTTTATTGATATGATGGAGTCTTAATAAATAAGAAGTTTAATAAAAGTGTTTGCACAAAAATTGCACAAAAGAAATGATTCTAAACAATTATTTTACATACATGCCTCGGTCGGTATCTTTCGGCCAAAGTAAATTCCTTGTCTGTGCAAACTTTCATGGCGAATAAAATAAAAACCCATTCTGATTCTGATGTCTTCTGATGAACACCCAAAAGAAAAAAGGCACGTTTGTGTGAACCGGAAAAGTTTCGCTTCTCAGATGAAAGATCATCTCAGATCTTCTCTCATCTGAGAGACCACAGCATTCACCACTTCCTGGACCTCAGACGTCTGACAGATGCAGTTTAAACTGCTCTTCAGTTACATAACAGGCTACAAAAGGTCAGGCTTCTAACCAATATAAAACCAACCTCAAATGAAAGACACCCCCCTAGAACATATTCTCTTAACTTGAAAATACTGTAAAAATCATTCTGTAAAAATATTTTTATTGTCTGGGCGTCTTTACAAATGGGATTATGCTGTGAGAAATCACCTCATGATTATATTGAATATCAACAAATGACAAAGTGCATTCAGAATCAAATGTGGATACAAAACTGAAATGTTTATGCTTAATGGAATCAGTGATAATTTTGGAGCAGTGGGAGCTCTATGACTTAAAACTGGAACTTTTACAATCACCCTGGTCCCCTCTTCCTCAGGGCTCTTCCTCAGGACTCTTCCTCAGGGCTCTTCCTCAGGGCTCTTCCTCAGGACTCTTCCTCAGGGCTCTTCTTCAGGGTTCTTCCTCAGGGCTCTTCCTCAGGGCTCTTCCTCTTCCTCTGGCTGTGTTCTCTGAGGTGATCGTGTTTTTAGATTTCAAATCCAGTTGGACTTGTTTAGAGTATAAATGGCTCATCTAGTGACTTAATTTAAGTAAATGACAGGTTATTTTAAGAAATCTTATCAAGTGAAATTCACTTACTGCAATGGCAGCAACATTTACCTTGTTTTAAGCATAAGAAAGCTGATAAATAATATTGCACTTAAAATTTGATAGTACATGTGTGCAGTGAGCAATTTAAGGCTGACACAAAGTATGGGAACATTCTGTCTTTTTGAGAAGCTAAACAGATCTTCATCCTTCCCCTCCGTCTGTGTACCCACATCTTTCGAACAGGAACAACTGGTTTGCAGAGAAGCTGACGTGATGAAACTGACCGCTTTAACCGCAGCCTCTTAAGAAATACGAAGAGCAGACTATGGCTTTGTCATTCTGAGGGGAGAGGAAACCCAGACTCATGCTGGGGCACATTACTGGCAGTTGGTGCCTTGGTGGGCTTCTGAGGAAGTTGTTGGAACGGCCTGACTCAGCGTTTTGTTGAGTCAGATGTGAGACGAGGGGGGTGACAGAGTCTGTGTTTTACACTGAATGACATCCCTCCCCTTGTGATGTGGAACCGCCCAGTTCAGATCTCAGACCACAGTTGTCAAACCTATCAGTTTTGATTCTGTTCCCCCTTATGACACAACATCTGTCTTCTTGTAAACCGCTCACTGCTCAGACCTCTATTCCCCCCCCCCACACACACAGACACACACACAAGTATGCAGACTTTCAGCCTTCACGATTGACCTGACGGTTCTAAGAAGTGACGCCTCCAGACCTGCCGTTGACTGAAGGCTGCAGGGTATTCCCCAGCGCTCGTCTCCTTAACTCACGCTCCGCCTGTAAACGTTTCACATACTTCAGCCATGACCTCCAGACTCCCATCTCTCTCTCCTTTCTCCCTCCTCTCTCTCTCCTTTCTCCCTCCTCTCTCCCTCCCCTCTCCCTCCTCTCTCCCCTCTCCCTCCTCTCTCCCCTCTCCCTCCTCTCTCTCTCCCCTCTCCCTCCTCTCTCCCCTCTCCCTCCCCTCTCCCCCCTCTCTCCCCTCTCCCTCCTCTCTCCCCTCTCCCTCCTCTCTCTCTCCTTTCTCCCTCCTCTCTCCCCTCTCCCTCCCCTCTCCCTCCTCTCTCCCCTCTCCCTCCTCTCTCCCTCCCCTCTCCCTCCTCTCTCCCTCCTCTCTCCCTCCTCTCTCCCTCCTCTCTCCCTCCTCTCTCTCTCCTTTCTCCCTCCTCTCTCCCCTCTCCCTCCTCTCTCCCTCCTTTCTCCCTCCTCTCTCCCCTCTCCCTCCTCTCTCCCTCCCCTCTCCCTCCTCTCTCCCTCCTCTCTCCCTCCTCTCTCCCTCCTCTCTCTCTCCTTTCTCCCTCCTCTCTCCCCTCTCCCTCCTCTCTCCCTCCTTTCTCCCTCCTCTCTCCCCTCTCCCACCTCTCTCCCTCCCCTCTCCCTCCTCTCTCCCTCCTCTCTCCCTCCTCTCTCCCTCCTCTCTCTCTCTCCTTTCTCCCTCCTCTCTCCCCTCTCCCTCCTTTCTCCCTCCTTTCTCCCTCCTCTCTCCCCTCTCCCTCCTCTCTCCCTCCTTTCTCCCTCCTCTCTCCCCTCTCCCTCCTCTCTCCCTCCCCTCTCCCTCCTCTCTCCCTCCTCTCTCCCTCCTCTCTCCCTCCTCTCTCTCCTTTCTCCCTCCTCTCTCCCCTCTCCCTCCTCTCTCCCTCCTTTCTCCCTCCTCTCTCCCCTCTCCCTCCTCTCTCCCTCCTTTCTTCAGCCACGACCTCCAGACTCCCAGGGCCCCCTGACATCTACAGACATGAGCTGTAAAGGATGTAGCATTTGAAGAGTCTCTGAAAGTATTGCTAATGCGTTGTAATGGCAAGTACAAGCTTGAAACACCAATGGCCGAGGCTAAATCTGTCCCAGACTTGAGATGCTTTCATCTTACTCCACCCTGTTGTTAACAGTCTCTTCGCGGTGAGGGGTGAGAGTGGTGAGCAATCTGATCTAAGTGTGGACGAGATTCCTTTTGTGTGGAGTCTATTCTAAGTTCTGTTGACCTTTACTCTGCAAATTCCTCCCTGCTTACACAACATTGTTTCTCTTTCAGTGTGTGTGTGTGTGTGTGTGTGTGTGTGTGTGTGTGTGTGTGTGTGTGTGTGTATGTGTGTGTGTTAGTATACACCAGCATGTGTGTTAGTGACAAGGCATTGACGGGCAATGCCGCACAAATGGAATGCTGTGCCCCCTCAAAAAATAATTTTGTTAAAGTATAAATAAGAAATACTGGCATTGGCTATACATTAAATATAAGATGGCTACACTTTCCTGCAGAATATGTAGGTCTGCTCTTATTTTGACTCTCATACATGCTTTTTAAATGCCCACCCATTTAATTCGCTCTGGAGCCAAGTCTGCATTGTGAGTTTTGGTGTGGGTGGAGCAGAGGGGGGTGACCACCCCGGGCACTCCCCAGCTAGTCTGCCAGTCCAAACACTGTTGCTCGGCCACAGACGTCACTGCGCTTTTCTAAACAGCCCGACACCATGGCAACAGGTTTCGGAGTCAATGGGAGAAATCCCGAACAAAGGTAAATAAAGGGTGGTGTCCCCACTTATCCACCTTCAGACCGAGCCCGTTTCCATATTCTTTCTCCCAGTAGCCAGAGCCAGAGTCTAAATTCTTAGACCCGATAACCACATAGTTAGAGCTAATGCTAACAGTAATAAGTTGAGTCAATCTTGCCACTTGAGAGAACGATGAGCTAATTTGGTCGTTATTCGGTTCTCCTGTGCAAAAATAGAGCTATCTTAAAGGAAAACTATTTAATGGGATGTGTTTAGTAAAATCTGACTTGATGTGCCAAAGGGCTTTGAGATCAGTTGTGACACGACGGAGATATTAGCAATAGTTTTGGTGAATTAGCATGCTACAGTAGTGCCGACGGAACCATAACCTTCCTTCACGTCTGTATTATCGATGATGTTACAAGGTTTACCATTGTGATGTCAAGAGTTGATGGCCTCTTAATTATTCTCATCCTGTTCCTCCTCTCTGTTCTGCATCTGCTGTAGTGGGAGCCAGTCACAGAAGAATGCGTTCACAGAGGGGAATGTAAACATACAACCATGCAAATAGATCTCTCTCTCTCGCACACACACATTTACATTCTGTGCACACACATAATGTTCAACTGCCACACACACAAACTGTCAGTACACAAGCTTTAACTTAACACTGAGAGACTTTATTGGTGACATAAAATATATTCCCTTTTAAAGGGTTAGAACATCACTCTGACCTAAGTGACTAATGACTAGTGCAATAAATAACTTACATTAGGTACAGTCCAAGACGGTAAACATTACAGTCTAACAACAATATTATCAAATGAAGGAACATGGGAATTTCTCAATAAATAAAAACAATCAAATAAATAACATTGTACGGCAGTTCTACAGTGTTCTGTGGACGGGTCCATGTGCCACTGCTTGGCCCCTTTGTCTTCCTGACGTAATTCATCGTGACGTAATTCAACAGCACTGAGGTCCTATGGTAGCAGAGAGAGAGAGAGCAAGAGAGAGAAAGGGAGAGAGAGAGGGAGAGAGAGAGAGAGAGAGAGAAAGAGAGGGAGGGAGAGAGAGAGAGAGAGAGAGAGAGAGAGAGAGAGAGAGAGAGAGGGAGAGAGAGAGAGAAAGAGAGGGAGGGAGAGAGAGAGAGAGAGAGGGAGGTAGAAAGAGAGAGAGAGGTTAGTTCTCATGTGCTGAATCTGCCACAGATAACAACAGCCCTTCATATTGAAAACAAAAGCGATCTCATACGGGATCAGTAGGGTTATCTTTTCCACTGAAAGGATCATCAACCTTGGTTCATTTCCTGCCTTCCCCAACTACTTTCCTTTCACAACAGTAGCTTTGCTGCCAGGCTTGAGGACCATTATAAGATTGAATCCTCAGGTGTTGTAACTGTTTATGAGTTAGGCGGGCATTCCAGAAAAGGGCAGGGATAATAGCTGAGAAACGAGTATGATCACAATGCTGTGTGGCAGCATTGTGTGTTTAAACTCTAACCCCTGCAGCAGATCTGACACATACACAAATGTAGAAAGATTGTCTTCTCGTTCTCTTTAGGATTGTAAAGGTTGCAACATACAGTACATTCTAAGAGTTTTACAGCCTTATTTTAAAACATATTTTCTCCCGCATCCACCTACACTGTCCGTAACCCATAATGACAAAGCAAGTATTTGAATTAATCAGTAGTCAGACCCATGGTCTGTGACGCTCTAAACTTGTCCTTTTGTGACTCCCGTTTCCATCGGTCTTGAGATGTTTCTCTATGTAATATTGTAATATTCATATGTGTAAACATACTGAATTATAATTGGATGCATTTTACCGCCGTATCATACTGTGCTATGATTGGTTAAGACCACCCAGATGGTTAGGTCATGGTTAGTTGTTCATGGTTGGATATACGTGAACATGCAAGTTGTAGCCAGCTAATGAAGAGCTATGTTAAGAAATAACCTGTAGTACTGCATTTTATTATTTTGTACAAAGCGTGCAAAACAAGACACTCTCCAGACAAGCTATGTGAAGGTGCACACCTGTATGTCTCATCATAGTTAGGAGCACTGCCGTCTCACTGTATACATGTGTGTGTGTGTTTTGTGTCTCTGTGTGTGTGTGCGTGGGGGGGAGGGTTAGGGTTAGGAGGATAAGGAGTGTGTGTGTGTGCGTGGGGGGGAGGGTTAGGGTTAGGAGGATAAGGAGTGTGTGTGTGTGTGTGGGGGGGGGAGGGTTAGGGTTAGGAGGATAAGGAGTGTGTGTGTGTGTGTGGGGGGGGGAGGGTTAGGGTTAGGAGGATAAGGAGTGTGTGTGTGTGCGTGTGAGCCTGAATGTGTACATGCTTTGCAAAACACCTGGTTCAAAGAGACTCTGTCTCTCCCTCTGCAGTGACAACCCCTCTGTCTCTCCCTCTGCAGTGACAACCCCTCTGTCTCTCCCTCTGCAGTGACAACCCCTCTGTCTCTCCCTCTGCAGTGACAACCCCTCTGTCTCTCCCGAGATCTCCTTCCTAATCCAGGTGGATCTAGAGGAGCTCCTCGCCTGACGCAAGGCCCTGCTTAATCTGGACGTGTGTGTGTGCGTGTGTGTGTGTGTGTGTGTGTGTGTGTGTGTGGGAGAACAGGGACAGACCTGGTGGTGATGACACAGTCACGTCAGCACGAGGCGTCTGCAGTTGGTGCTTCTCACTGGCCGAGCCCAGGTACGCAGACAGGAAGTTCTTCTGTGTCCTGTAGCTGAGGAACGCGACGATGACCATGATTAACATTTCATAACATCGACTATGAGTCATATCCTCTGACACTGATACAGCCATGTTGGAGCAAGATTAGAGCTAAATCATATATCTGATTTAGTTGTTTCTGCATCATTGAAATGAATCACAGATGCAGGTATTATACTGTGTCAGGACCACAACGTCTAGTGTTGTTTTGCATTCAGTGACAACTGCATCAGGACCTGACACTCAACTCACACAAGGAGCAGTTCCAAGATTCTGATACTACAGCCTCACAAGCATTCCTGCTGGGATGATGTGTGTGTGTGTGTGTATGGTGGTAAACTAATCCATCTTGTGGAGACTCCTAGGGTGAAACACTCCTCAGCAGGTTAAGATCCGCTCGTCTTTGGACCATCATCTTTTCCCATATTCTGATGATATGATATATAATCCAGTTACTGAGTAACAGGAAACCCGTGTACAGGGTGTGGTGTTTGCCAGTATTTGGTCAGTGCTGGTGTTACTGGAGTGTTAAGTCAGTACTTTGAACTAGGAATGTAAATGTACTGTCAAGTCAAATTAAAACGAACCAATAATACAGTGAAATATTCAAAAATACAAAAGTGTTGACTTCACTTTACATGTTGTTGACA
Source organism: Osmerus eperlanus (assembly GCF_963692335.1). Classification (NCBI taxonomy): domain Eukaryota; kingdom Metazoa; phylum Chordata; class Actinopteri; order Osmeriformes; family Osmeridae; genus Osmerus; species Osmerus eperlanus. Next base: position 10,089,442 of record NC_085042.1, on the reverse strand, counting down.
GTAGAATTAAGCTTCTAAGTTATTCATGTCAAATTCTTCTCTTTTATTCAGATACTCTATAGTTTGGGAAACTCAGGTGTGTGTTTAATTGATTCCCAGAACGCTATGAGCAATAATGTGTTTAGGTGTGTTGGTCTGCGTTTAGGTGTGTTTGGGTGTGTGAATATTTCTGTCTTCAGCACATGGATAGAAGGGTAGATTTATTTTAGAAATAAATCTTTTCACATGAAAAGGATGTTTGGATGTTCTGATGTGTGTTGGGTAGGTGTGTGTGTGTTGGGTAGGTGTGTGTGTTGGGTAGGTGTGTGTGTGTTGGGTAGGTGTGTGTGTTCTGGGTAGGTGTGTGTGTTGGGTAGGTGTGTGTGTGTTGGGTAGGTGTGTGTGTTGGGTAGGTGTGTGTTGGGTAGGTGTGTGTGTTGGGTAGGCGTGTGGAACACTCACTGAGCACAGGTCATGAGCAGGATGGCGATGCAGCTCAGGAGTGACAGAACCACAGCGATGATGACCAGCACGGTCTGCACAAGCCCCCTGCTGCCCTCCTGCTCCTCCTCGTTCCTGCTGCCCAGCAACTGGATGCCACAGCGCTCGCCGTCAAAGCCCTTCATACACCTGGGGAGGAGAGTCGGGAAGTAACATCAACGCACAAAGACATCAGGAACGTTTTTGAATCCAAAACTGTATCTCAAATATGGAAACAAATAGAATAGATTTTAGTATTTGTTCTTTATATACATTCATCCCTGCTTTCTCCATCACTTTCATTCTCTCTCTCTCTCTCTCTCTCTCTCACACACACACACACACACACACACACACACACACACAGTGAGTAGGACTGTCTGCTACTCACACACACGTAGCCTCCTTCAGGTCCTCCTGGTATTTGCACATGCCATGGATGCAGTAGGTGAGGTGGGAGGAGCTGCAGGGGTCAGCAGTGACGATGGCTGAGGTGAGCGCAGTGTGTGCTGACGTGCTGTTGGACGTGAGCCTGCTGTGTGACGTGTGTGGCTGGAAGGCAGTGGTGTGTTTGTGTTTGTTCCTCTTCCTGCCCTTTCCTTTCCTCTTTAGCCTCTTCTCCTCCTCGCTGATCTGCAGCGCTGCAGGGAAACATCTCAAGTTGATCACCGCTTTTTAGACACTCTGGGAAGTCATCATGAAACAAGTCAACTTGTATTCGTTGAAGGCTGATGAGAGAGATTCAGAAAGAAAGAGGATGGTTCTAGTCACCTGAGTCGTGCGTGGACTCTTCTGCTTGTGTTCCTGAGAGATCCTCCTCCAGGTCGGCCTCCTCACCTGTCATCCTCAGCACCTCTCCTGAGGTCACGACCCCAGAGGCCCGGCCCAGGCCAGGGGAGAAGGTGACTGCAGACCCCAGGGAGCCCGGAGGACTGCAGACTACACACACACACACACACACACACACACACACACACACACACACCCCAATCAGACACGGCACTCACAACACTACAACACTGCTCCAATCAAACACAGCACTGACGAAATGAACTCCAATAAAACACAGAGAAACACAATCAAAATACAAAAAGACTGCTATCAAAAAGAATATCTCAACAAACTACAATCAGACCAAACCAATCGCATGTAAAACATTCCAAATGTAGTCTAAGTGCGAACACAATGTAAAAATGCTAGACAACCGACATACTAAACCAATTATGACAATAGTCACATTTCAACACAGGGGACTACCAGACCAGCAGACCATATAATAACACAGCGCTGGTCATACACACCTGCTTCTGTACACTGTAAACAACACGACATAATAGACATTCTCAAAGGATACGAGTGTCTCTCTATCTCCTGACATACACGGCTCCTTCTAAATAACAATTAGAAGGAGCCGTGGAGCTCAATTAAATTTAAGATTAAGTTGAATTCACTGAACATGAAGGGCAGTGCTTTAACACACAGATATACAAATCCAGACTTACCCAAACACAGCAGTGAGATTAGGATGACGGTGTTCATATCCAGGGAGAGTTGCTGTTTGACTGTGAGCTCGGTTCCAACCTGTTGGTGTGTGTGTGTTCTAACACTGCTTCCTCTTGCACCTCTGGGTGGGGTGAAGCTTTTATAACGCCTGCCTCTTAGAAGGGTGTGTGTTTGTGTCTGAGACTGCAACAGACAGTATCAGAGAACTCGGTATATTTAATGTGTGTGTGTGTAAGTGTCTCTGAAACACTGTTGATGCATGTAATGGAGTAATCACTAATTTGACTGGCCTCAGGGATGTGTTTACGTGCTGTGTTGTTTGAGGCCTCTGAGGCTGGTCCTGGTTCTTGTCTGATGTCATTCAGGAGTAGCTAACGTCCTCTCCCTGGGCAGCCACCACGCCTCATTAACACGCAGCAACAACTCTTCCTACTCCAGCTATTGTTATCACCTCCCGTCTCTATGTATTTGCTAAGTATCAAAGCTCAGGTCAAGTCTGTGAATGGGACTGTTGAACATGATTCAGCAACAGCTGTATCAACGGCCCACCCTTACTAGATACACACTTTAACACACACCTTCACACACCCTCACACACACAGCCTCATATGTGTTCAGTTACACAGAGTTTTACTACCAGACCTCTGTCTTGATTGGAAGGTTTTTGTTTTAGAGATAAAAAATGTTTTTGAAGTGCAGTTATTACATTGTTGGTTTTGGAACGTTGTCTTGACTGAGAATGCACTAAACATTCAGGAATGTGCTGCTGTTTTTGTACCAGATAACATTCTTTTAACAATGACAGATTTTATATTGCTTGCATTACATAGTACATACTTCTATATAAATAACATACTTATCACAATAACTATTTTAAAATGAATCAAATATATTTTTTGGCTAACTATAACCCTTAACCATAACTCTAACCCTTAACCCTAACCCTTATAAAACATGGTTCAGAAAGTATTGAGCCAGAGGTAAAAGCATGGTATGCTGAGGTCTGAGTGATGAGATCTGTCTCCAGTGAGAGGGTTAGGTTGTTGTGTCTGCTACAGGACTTCAGGCCGTCTCCATGAATGGAATCCCTGGAGAGCTCCTTGAGCATCTCTGGAATTCCTGCTGCAGAAGAGAGTTCTTGCTCCCAGTGTTGTTTATACAGGAGGCCTGATGGGGAATTCAACAGCCATCACAAGGTAAATGTTTTGAATGTTTGGGATTTTGTTGAGGGGGACGTCACGGTCGGAGAGATGTGGAAAGTCTGACATGAGCCTGTGACCACTACAGATCAGAACACAACCAATCAAAATGTGTCCAGGTTGGGAGCATGTTCACAAAGACACTAACAGAAAGAGGACTACTAACAGATAAGACTGAATGGCGGTTCTAGTTTACTTATGTTTTTTGACACTTTTTTAAGATATATTTTTGGGCATTTTCATGCTTTTTTACGCGCGCGCATGTATTCTATGTCTGCCTGTCAGTGCTTATGTACATGAACATGGACACTTGTCCACATTCTCTGTCGAATCAGACCTGTAAAAGTGGAAATAACCCTTTATCTCATTAGTACTTCAGAGGATTGTTTTGCTGCAAGGCTGTTTAAATTACTTCAAATCCAGCCCTCTAAGTAGTGTGCCCGTGCATAGATGAGTGTTCCTTTGAATACAGACATGTTATCCATGCTGAGAGTGTGTCCACTTGAACCCTGTACAAGGCCTCTGTGCGTGATCCAGTCTGTGTCCAGGAATATAATATGTTGTTGAAAAAAGACTGTCCTAATGTTTCAAGTGAACGTTTGTTCAATTATTAACATGGATCATTACTTAAAAGGTACTTAGTTGGATGTTAAGACACGGCTCGTTAACTATTGTCCCTCTTTAAATGGCCGAGGAAGTGAAATTACATTTTATTATTAACTTTGTCCAGGTTAGCGTGCACAGTGTGTTTAACTGCATGAAGTAAAAGGACACCATTTGAATTAATGCTCAGGGTTTGTGTGTGTGTGTGTGTGTGTGGCCTGTCAGTTTTTACCTCAAGTCAGGCTACTCTCACTCAGTCACTCTTACTCATAATTGATTCATAATTTGAGAGCTACTGTAATTTCTACACTTATGGATCATTTCCCAGAGCATCTTCAGAACCATGTAGGGATTTGTGTTCGTGCGCTAGTGGTTTAGATCATGTTGATACACCTAATGGCAATTAGGGGGTTAGGAACTAAAACAGGTTGATCAGTTGTCAGGTTACCCTGAAACGCTTTCATCAATGACACGAAAAGGCCACTAATAATCCACCCGGCGTTCCCATGGATACGCACTGCTATACTGCCCCCTGCTGGACCATTTTCTGTTAAGTGTTAAACCACCTGATAACCCTCCACCCCTGCATGTGATGCACCTGGATACATGCTCAGTGATCCTGTTCAAATTGTGACCAAAAAGAAAGAGTATTTAGAAGAAAAGTTTATTAAAAAAACATTAAATACATGTTACCACACAATGATTTAATTTAGACAATAAATAGCCCGTATTTTTCAAGCCCAAGCATGGAAAAGTACGAAGAGCAATACATTAAAGAGCAAATGCAAGTTTTTTCATGATGATGATGATGATGAAGAACCGACGACCTTCAAACTGAATTCTCTGGGCCGTAGGGTTTATAGGGTGGAGAGGATGTTTTACACCTGAAGAAACAGATATCACACATCATTATTTACGAAAGAAATGGGAAAGGAAACCAGATTAGACTGTCACTACTTCAGCAACAGATCTCAGTGTCTCTAGTGCTCCACTACAGATCTCAGTGTCTCTAGTGTTCTACTACAGATCTCAGTGTCTCTAGTGCTCCACTACAGATCTCAGTGTCTCTAGTGTTCTACTACAGATCTCAGTGTCTCTAGAGTGTTCTACTACAGATCTCAGTGTCTCCAGAGTGTTCTACTACAGATCTCAGTGTCTCCAGAGTGTTCTACTACAGATCTCAGTGTCTCTAGTGATCTACTGCAGATCTCTGTCTCCAGTGTTCTACTGCAGATCTCTGTCTCCAGAGTGTTCTACTACAGATCTCAGTGTCTCTAGTGATCTACTGCAGATCTCTGTCTCTAGAGTGTTCTACTACAGATCTCAGTGTCTCCAGTGTTCTACTACAGATCTCAGTGTCTCCAGAGTGTTCTACTACAGATCTCAGTGTCTCTAGTGATCTACTGCAGATCTCTGTCTCTAGAGTGTTCTACTACAGATCTCAGTGTCTCTAGTGATCTACTGCAGATCTCTGTCTCCAGTGTTCTACTGCAGATCTCTGTCTCCAGAGTGTTCTACTACAGATCTCAGTGTCTCTAGTGATCTACTGCAGATCTCTGTCTCTAGAGTGTTCTACTACAGATCTCAGTGTCTCCAGTGTTCTACTACAGATCTCAGTGTCTCCAGAGTGTTCTACTACAGATCTCAGTGTCTCCAGAGTGTTCTACTACAGATCTCAGTGTCTCCAGAGTGTTCTACTACAGATCTCAGTGTCTCTAGTGATCTACTGCAGATCTCTGTCTCTAGAGTGTTCTACTACAGATCTCAGTGTCTCCAGAGTGTTCTACTACAGATCTCAGTGTCTCCAGAGTGTTCTACTGCAGATCTCAGTGTCTCCAGAGTGTTCTACTACAGATCTCAGTGTCTCCAGAGTGTTCTACTACAGATCTCAGTGTCTCCAGAGTGTTCTACTACAGATCTCAGTGTCTCCAGAGTGTTCTACTACAGATCTCAGTGTCTCCAGAGTGTTCTACTACAGATCTCAGTGTCTCCAGAGTGTTCTACTACAGATCTCAGTGTCTCCAGAGTGTTCTACTACAGATCTCAGTGTCTCCAGAGTGTTCTACTACAGATCTCAGTGTCTCCAGTGTTCTACTACAGATCTCAGTGTCTCCAGAGTGTTCTACTACAGATCTCAGTGTCTCCAGTGTTCTACTACAGATCTCAGTGTCTCCAGTGTTCTACTGCAGATCTCAGTGTCTCCAGTGCCCCCGCCAGGCTGATGTGTTCAATTAGCAGACGCTTTAATCCAGATGACAATGTCATCATGTGATCGTACCGTGTCCTGAGGCAGCAGTAGACAGCGATCCCCAGGAAGCAGAGGAGGAAAGCCACGCCCAGAATGATTCCAATCAGACCCTCGATTCTGGAGTCAGACTGGGAGGGATTCACGATGTAAACAAACATACAGCGGTCTCCCACGTAGGGGGGCAGACACCTGCAAACACACCGATCACCACCTTAGAATTCATCAGGAACCTGAGTTTATGTCATTCAATATTTCGCTCACTGACTCAACAAGCTCATGACTTACGTGCAGGACGGCTTGTCACTGTCTTGCGGGTACATGCACTGTCCATGCTCACAGTACCCTGTGTGTTCATCCTGGCACGGCCTGGACATTCTCAGAACTCGTGGCTCCTCCATGCTCCCTGTAAACAAACACACGCATGTAAAGAAGACTGAGAGAAACACAACAGGGCCGCCTCAGCAGGACCTGTACGTTATGTCAGATGAACTACAGAGAATTCTGAAATCGAACAAGACGTTACATGCACCGTTCAGCTGAAATGTGAAACCCATTAACAGAAGAAAAGAATGCTTGTTTTTTTTGTACTGAAACTGTAGTGTTGCGTACCGTTGAGTGTGTGCGTGGGTGCTGAGACACGCAGGTGTGGTGTCTGTTGCGTGAGGTTGCCGGAGGGTTCAGATGATTGGACCGCTGTGGCTGCGAGGATCAGTATCACCGCCAACCAGGAAATGGCTGTGACATGGACGGAGGAGGGAGGACAGAAATGGCTTGGTTACTTGGAACTAGTCGTACTCATCTGTCGTTTCGAACCACAGTGTCAAAATGAGTTTCATGCTCTGAAGCTTGACAGTCATTTGCAATCCCCAAAGAGCTTAAATAACATTTAGTTTCATGCATGTTTTCATTGATGAATGGACAACCTTACTATCTGTTCAACACATATCATATATAAATGGAACATGTAAAGTAATTCCTTTGTAAAGTAATTCCTTTGTAAAACACCAATATTCTTTCCACACCTTCTGACCAGTGGTTGTGGATTCGAAATACATTTCAGAGATTTGAAATGTATTTCAAATCTCATTCTTAGAGCAAGCAGATTATATGGCTTTAAAGCACCGGTGGCCAACGAGTATTTATCTATGTGAGAATTATTTTATAAATGTATTTATTTCCACTAAAGCCATGGTGCCTCCTGATCACACTTCTGCTCCACCCATGATGGTGTTAAAGGTATTCAAATCTCTTGGGCAATCTTGCGTAAAACCTAGCTCTGTCCACATAGTACAAATCACTGTCCTAATTTGCATGGTAGTGTTGAATAATAATTGATTTTTTTTCTTCTTAGACGTCTTTAACATGTGAATTCACAGTAAACACCAAAAACTCAAAATATTACGATGAATCAATATCAAGACGTCTAATTGGTTACTTGCATCAACAGGACAGTGGAGGTGATTTCTATGCCTCCTCCATGCTACTCAGAAGAGCTCAGTTTGATGAAACATACCTTTCTGCATGTTTCTGTTATAGTAGTCTGGTGGTCCTTCAACGCCTGACGGTTGTGACTTGTCTGTTTGCCTGGTCTTCTGGTGCAGCGTGAGGGTGCTGGTCCTGCTCTGGGCTTTTATACTCTTTAGACACATCTCAGAGATAGCTCAAACAACCAATAGGAGGACTGGAATGTTTCTGAAAGCGCTTCTTTTTTCAAAGATCACAAGGTTCACCCAGCATCCTGTTCTCTCCCTCACACGCCCCCTCGTTACTGCATGCAGGGACAGAGACTGCTCATCAAGAGGGTGTGTGTGTGTGGTGTGTGTAAGAGATGTGTGTGATGTGCGTGTTTGAGGTGTGTCAGGTGTGGGTGTGAAGTGTGTGAGAGGGAGGTTGCTCTAGGGGGTTAATAAGTCTTCAGTGGAAGGCAGTGAACCTATGCAAGCTTTCACAGAAACGTGTTTTGATGGAGCTTGTCCGTTTACCTCTGGTTTGCATCAATGATTATGCGGTTGTCTCCATGGCGGCTGTTATCACAATTTGGGCTCTGAGGGTCGGGTGTATACAGTCAAACCAGGAAGTTTGTGACAGGGACAGAGTTTCTATGAAGCGGAATCAAGGGAGACATGTCCCATTCCAACAGAACTTCAGCGCCCTACCGACATGTCAACATTAATGTGATCCTCTACATGACTTACTCATATTAGTAAGTCATGAAATGACTTAACTGACTGTTTTCATCATAGAGTGAATGTTCAACATGGTTTTTGTTTGGTTAAACATGATCGTACTACAACTAGGCCCATACTGAGAATGATCTCATGAAGGTAGTCTGATGACATTGAAGTACTGGAAATGCTGACAGCTTAGAAAAGATGAAATGACACAGTAGGCTATTAATTCACGCATAAACCTTATATTCAGTCCCTTTTCTAGTCAAAACAATCTTAAAATGTTATATTCTAACTGTGAGCAGAGCACAAGTGTCAGTAGAAAAAATACAAATCACAAAAACCTTCAATAAAATTAGTAAAGAAAAAAACTACAACAAATAAATAAATACCAAAATAAATAATCATCAACAAAACGTCGTAATTCCAAGGATGAATTGAGAGTTTTGCAACAGAACAAGTTCATCCAAATCAAACCAGTCAGTGGATGTGTGTTGCCCGCATATTATAACTGAATCTGATGCCCAACTCACTGCACAAACTCCTTTGCATGTCAGCACAATACACGGCCCACTAGTACTGTATGTATGAACCTGTGTAGGAGACATGTCACTAGTACTGTATGTTTGAACCTGTGTAGGAGACATGTCACTAGTACTGTATGTATGAACCTGTGTAGGAGACATGTCACTAGTACTGTATGTATGAACCTGTGTAGGAGACATGTCACTAGTACTGTATGTATGAACCTGTGTAGGAGACATGTCACTAGTACTGTATGTATGAACCTGTGTAGGAGACATGTCAGTGTGTCAGGGCATTTCTGGCAGCAGTCACAGTATTCCTCATTAGCATAGCCACTGTCACAGGCCCCACCCCTCCAGGAACAGGGGTGATGAACCCCGCCTTCTCCTTCACACCTGCCGGAGACACACACACAAAACACACGCTAGTTAAACTAACACCCAGGACAACATTTTCAATTAATGTCTATAGATGGATCACTTGTATTGATTACCCTCAAAATCCACGTCCCCCACCAGGCGGAGCTTCCCGGTGGCAGGGTCCCGGACACGGTTGATCCCCACGTCTATAACGGCCGCTCCCTCCTTCACCATGTCTGCTGTGATCAACCCTGGGACTCCTGCAACACAGGTGTCACGTCACATCCTGAAGGCACGGCCTAGTTCACGGTTGTCACGGTGATGGTACCTGCGGCTGCGATCAGGATGTCCGCCAGGCTGGCCAGCTCTCTCAGCCTCTCTCTGGGAGTGCACCTGTGAGCCATGGTTACCGTGGCGTCACCTGAGGGGACATGTAACCATGGTTACTGTGGTGTCACCTGACGGGTTTATAGTTTATTGTACATGGTTACCATGGCGTTTACTCGATATGGTTGCCGTGGCGTTTACTGTATATGGTTACCGTGGCGTGACACCGTGGGGACATGTGAAGCAGGAATTATAAAAAATGACTTCCTGTGTCCCTCCAAGGCGCACATAAATAAGATTCAGGTATTTCACTCCTGGGGCATGTTTTAAGGAATTATAGTTCAAGATTTGCCTTATTCGCCTCGAGGGAAATGAGTGTAAAATGACTGATGATTATAGTTGAGTAACTGACACGGTTCTATGGAACTGCAAAGAAAGTGTGAGTCCTCCTGGTCTGGCCGCAGCTCAGGCCGGCCGCGGGCGCTCACACCCTGGGTACAAATCACTTACCAGTCTGACAACCGACGCCGGAAAATGCTTCAGACCTTGCATATTGTATATATTATAGTAATTTCATGACTGTCTTAAATAAGTAGAGTCCCATGGAAGGGCTTTGTGTAGACACCTCGTCCCAGGAAAGGTTTTCCAAAGACTAGGTGGGCCAAATAAAACAACGCTGGCTGCTAGGTGTGTGTGAGTGTGTGTGTGCACGCGCACGTGCGTGTGTGAGTGCATGCGTGTGAGTGAATTAAGATTTTGGAGAACAGGAATGAAGGACAAGTCATAGCACAGCAAAACATCCTGATATCCACATACCTGATCTGAGCCATTCTGTTCACTCTTAGTTTGGTGCCAATGTAGCATATAGTTCTAATAAACACTTATTTTAATAAATGTACCTCCTCTAATAGATTTTGTTTTTATTTTATGCAAAAACTGTGATCCTTAAGTTCATCAGTGGAGCCATGAAGTAACAAAAGCCTTTCTTTTATCTTTCACACACTTGTCCTTTATAAAATAGGTTTGTGTGTGACCAAGTGTTTGTGCATGTTTGTGACTGACTAGATAACGAGCTGTTCCAGTCTCGTTGACCTCGTTACCTGCTTGGCATTCAACCGGAACAGACAAACTACCAAATAGGATGATGTCATCAACTGAACTACATGTATCTGTGAGGTTATTTGAATCCATTAGTGAGATATCTATGTTAATCTAGTAAGGTACATACACATTTTTGGGGTATCTTAGTATTAGACTAATATAACTTAATATAAGATTTGTCTCCCAACTCCATCCTCCAAATGGTCATGTGACCATTTATGGAAGAACCATCAGCAGTCCATCAATCTCTCTAAGCTCTCCCCCTCCTTCCTCCACTTTCTCTCTCTCTCCTTCCTCTCCCTCTACAAGGTGTTGCAACACAGCCTATTGTTCCAGTGTCTTGACGTCACTCTCCTAACCTCCTTATTGCCCCCAGACAAATGCTTCTGAGAAGTAAACTGAGGCAAAATACTACATTCTTAGTATGCATGTAGGATGTGGGAATGTTTTGATATTGCTCATAAGTATTCCGGATATTTGCTTGTGCAATCTAACCGACATTAGCTTCGAGTCACACACACACATACAGTCAAACACACACACAATCTCACACACACCCCTCACCTCCAGGCCTCTCGTGGGTACGGTCAGAGTGTAGCAGCATAGCGATGGGCATCCCCACATTCTTGGAGCGGCCGGCCACCAGCACATTCTTCCCCACGGTCTCTATGCCTGAGTCAATCACAGGGGCCACACCGTCACACATGAGCCAATCACAGGGGCCACACGGTCACACAAGCCAATCACAGGGGTCACACCGTCACACACACATCGTCTACACATCAACGCTTCTTGGGAAAAAGTGGAGAGCACCTATTCATTTCATGTACAATTTCCCAAAAGTCCTTTTTTTGTTCACTCTATCCCAGGGTATCTGTTACTGCCACCTAGTGGACGAGGGTTTAAAGGCCCAACTTTGTCAGGCCCCTTTTCAGGACAATGCATGATATTACAGAGCCATGTATCATTTCCCTAAACATGTACATTACTGTACTGTTTATAATAAAACATATTCCATTATGTCCAAACCTTGCATTCTTATCATGCAAGCACAGTAACATTAACAAGTGACATTTTGAGTACTTTGGTCCTCCATATAACAGATGAACCATGGAGTGAGTATTTTTTTTAATCCTTAACTAAGCATCATTTGGCAGGATGGCATTACTTCATGTGAAAATGAAGTTTTTGGTATTTATTTCATGTTGTTTTTCATCCCCCCTCGACCCTCTCTGAGCACTGAGACACACGCGTGCTGAGGAGACGCTGGTCTGACCAGCTCTGTGGAGGATCTCCCACACAGCTGCAGGCGTGGCCGGCACCATGGCCCGCTGGTCCAGACACAGCTTCCCCATGTTCACGATGTGGAAGCCGTCCACGTCCTTCTCCGGGGCGATGGCGTTGCACACCGCCCTCTCGTTGATGTGACCTGGTGAGGCACGGACATTCAGGTATATTTCCAAACAGCTGCTCTACTGATTAGTAGAAAGTGTGTTGATGATTAGGGTGAGTCTTGTGAAACGTTCACCTGGTAGGGTTAAGGGTTAGGGTTAAGGGTTAAGGGTTAGGGTTAAGGGTTAGGGTTAAGGGTTAAGGGTTAAGGGTTAAGGGTTAGGGTTAAGGGTTAGGGTTAGGGTTCACCTGGCAGGGGCAACTGCACCAGCAGGCCGCTGATCTTCCAGTCTCGATTCATTTTGTCAATCAGGTCCAGCAGCTCCTCCTGAGAGACAGAGCTGGACCTCAGCACTGTGTCACTGGAGATACCTGGAGAACACACATACACACACACGCACACACATACACAGATATACCACACAGATATTAATATCTAGCAACAGAAAGCAAGCCCTAGTAACCAAGACGTTAGCTGTCTGCCATGAACAAACGTTTATGCTGGCCGGCTGTTCTTCGTAAATCAATGTGTGAGGGAGTCAGGTGGCTGAGCGGTGAGGGAGTCGGGCTAGTAATCTGAAGGTTGCCAGTTCGATTCCCAGCCGTGCCAAATGACGTTGTGTCCTTGGGCAAGGCACTTCACCCTACTTGCCTCGGGGGGAATGTCCCTGTACTTACTATAAGTCGCTCTGGATAAGAGCGTCTGCTAAATGACTAAATGTAAATGTAATGTAATGTAAATGTGTTCAGTAGCTACTGTCAACCAGGGTTCAGATGGCTGAGCAGTTCGATTCCCGGCCGTGCCAAATGACGTTGTGTCCTTGGGCAAGGCACTTCACCCTACTTGCCTCGGGGAGAATGTCCCTGTACTTAATGTAAGTCGCTCTGGATAAGAGCGTCTGATAAATGACTACATGTAAATGTAAACCACAAAAAATGTCCCAGTTATAAATGCTGCTGCCAATACCACAGCCTGCCTGCAGAGGGCAGTGTACCAGCAAGTACAGCCCAATGTTGGCTACTCGGCTTGTTACTGGTTCAGGTATGGAAAAAAACACAGCAGCTCTAGGTTTGAACATGATAAACTGTCCAATTATAACCTGCTGTGAATTCCTGACATACAGACCCAGAACGCTGGCGGCTCTGGTCTTGTTCCGGACGTAGGTGCGGCTGGCGGGGTCGTCCCCCACCAACACCACCCCCAGGTGGGGCCTCATGTTGCCCTGGGCGACCAGCTCCTCCACCTCTCGTTGGATCTCTCTGTGGATCTGCCGAGCAAGATCCGTTCCCGAGAGCACCACAGCTGCATGTCTGGCAGACGCGCGCAGCGTTTCCCAGAAAAGGAAAACAATGCTAATATACACTGGGCAGACATTAAATTGATCATTTAACTGTTAATTATATCTTGTGACATTTATTTTTACAGGGTGTTATAATTTGATAAAAGGTAAACGGGCAAACCCTTTATCCACTGAGAATAGGCTAGGAGACGCTAACAACAGGCATTATCTTTGGCAACCTGCGCATGGTCAAGCCATCCCACTATAATTGTAGGCTAACCTTGTCAACCTTGACTCATATTACCGAGCTGCAAGCTATTTCAGATGGCAGTACAGATACTTATTATACAACCTCAACGTGTTTGTTTACAACATAAGTCCTATCAGGCTTAAAATCCGAACTCGTGATATTCCCAAACCTGCACCTGCCTCCTGCGATGCAGTTAGCTGGCTCTCACACACGTGACGGTTTACCCTTCACCCCACCGCATCCCCCAAACGCAGTCCTCTTACCTGCTTGCCGACGGATGAAAATGTCTTCGCTGGCAGTCGCATTTTCTGTGCATTTGCAATCTGACACGACAGCATGGATGGTTTAGTGATGAACCATAACGGATACGGAAGGAGTAGCGTAGTAGCGGTGAAACAGAGGCCGCCATGTTGCGCGTGGGTGACGGTAACAGCAGCGGGGGCAAGGAGGGCTACAGGATGTGTCCCATAGATTATGGTGGCCGCGTCAGCGTGGACTGAAAGGGTTAAAATCGCATTACATTATGAAAAAAGAAATCCAAGTTTAAGTACAATCACTATTAAATAATTTTCTAGTAGTGAATGTGAATACAAAACCATGATACATTTCCATAATGTAATATAATTTTCTTAAATTCCAAATACATCTTAAAGGCAATTTATTTGTTACAAAATTCATCTTTTACAATATTTCGGTGAGTTTTGTTTTGTATTGTATTAGGTTTGTGAGCTTGTTACATTATGGCTGTTATATATGTTACCTAGCAAACAAAAACAAATGTTTTTACAAAAGGGTTTGTTATTATAGTCTGGTATATAGGCCTACATCATTTAACTGTGTCATCAGAACACAGCAGGTTACCTTAGAAACACATGAATGGTTAATAAATCAGAATAGATGAACAGATTATAAGGTAATAGCAGATGTACTGATTGTGATTAACATAAGCACATATGAAATGCCATTTCTTCCACAAACTAATGATCTGAGGCAAGGGGCAGTCATACAGGGGCGCGGGTTTCATTAGACCCACAGCTCCCCTCCCTGTGAGGCTGCTGATTGAAGCACTGCTGCCCTCTAGTGGTGACTGTTGCTTTCAACCGTTGTCAAGAACTGCTGTTAGAAAGATTACTCACAAATAGTGAGTAATAGTGATTTTCCTTTGCGTTGTGTGCTTGTCTGGTTCCTTGTGGATGATAGGGGCTTGGTGTTTAAAACTACCTCTTTAAGACTATCTCCTCCTGTGAGTCTGTTGTCAACAAAGATACAGATCTGGTACTGGAGCTATCATCCATCCCACCGCTAAACATCTATCACTGTCTGCTAAGACAAGTCAACACTATTCTGGGATGTTCTGTCCCCACGGCAGTGACTGTACTTGTCCAGTGTAGTTCTGAACAGTGTCTCCCTCCCTCCAAACAGTGATTTGCTCTGGATGGCCCCCATCTGGCCAGAAAAATAATTGCAAACTTTTTAGTGAACATGGAACAGGCTAATTCAAGTCATATGATGTGTACTGTACTGTACTATATGCCCACCAGGACCAAGAATTATCTCCAAAATGTTTCACACTACAAACTATAAGTGTTAATCTACAAAAGTTGCTCAACAAATGGGTTTATAAACACATTAATTTGATTAAAATAATTACATAAATGGGTGTAATATACTTAATCAATGGCTGAGTGAATCAATTCAGCAAGGGTTAATGAGACTGCTCAATAGAAATTATATAAAATAAATTAAATAATCACAAGTTAGGGAAACACATTGGGGTAAAGCGGTCAGGGAAGTCATGCATCACTGTTCGATCGCGTTTGAGGTAACGTTGTGGGTAATGTAATCTTTACTCCAGAGCAGCGACACCACGGCGGACTAGACTGAACATGCTTGATTAGGAGGATCACAAGGGGTTCGTGACAGAGAGGCGCCACTGTAAACATGCAATCAAAACGTTCGCTTTATTGTGCAAGTTAAGCCAGTAGTAGTCTTTTCACTCCCAAAACTGGTTAATGATTTAAATGATAACATAGTTATGACTCAAACTTGCCTTGCACAGTACAACTACGATTATTATTCAATGTGCTGTAAAATGCTGCCAAATAATGCATATATTATAGCTTATATTATCAAATTACAAATAAAAAATTGGAATATGTCAGTCAAAATTATCAGAAGCTACACAGCCTACAAAAACTGAAGATAGACTAGTTAAACAATCCTTACTTAGTCTAGTAAAAACCTGACAAGACTAAGAACTCAATTTCCTGTAACTGTAAATGGACTGTGATATTTATCTGTTCGTCAGATCGCTTTACAATGCACAGCGCTGTGGCACCTCTGCACTCGTCATGTGCCTGTGGTAATTGCATGGATGTTTTCTTTTCAGTAGGCTATAGAAAAATATTTAGAAAAAATATATTACAAGTTATTTTAATTGACTCCAGGTTTATTGCATACTCTATCCATTCATCGAAAGTTACACCAAGGTAGCATCATGTTTTCCACGGCTTGGTAGGCCATACGGTTTATTCATGAGAGCTGGAGCATATTACGGCCCCAGGATATAGGAAGTTTATTTACAGACCATTTGGAAACTAGCTTTGCTACAGTCTGGTAAATAGGTGGGGATCAAATTAATTAGTCATAGGCTATATGTAGCATGTGTTGTTTAGTGTTGGTGACTGAACAGAATGAGACATTTCTTAATTTTTTACATAAAAATACTACTATTTTTTATCACGTTGCTTTTTGCACTATACATTCAGGGGACATAATTTCCAGCTCAATACACTGCGATCTCCCCTCCCTCTCGCGCGTTGCTGTTCACTGCACAGTTACGTAACATTCTGTGTCTATACCCCGGTTCGCACGTGGCCGTACGATCATAAAAGGAAATTCCATATGATATTCACCATATGATATTAAAGGTATTCGTATCATTTCGGCGTCTTTTTCGTGACTGAGTGGTCTTTTTAACGGTGAAAACCCAAGTCATTCGTCTTAATGTTAGACAATAGCTTACAATTTGTCCTGGGGAAAAGATTTGAACAACTGAACGTTTGTTCAAAGGGAATATTTTTCAACTCAAATATTTACAAAGCATGTCTCGTGTCTACCATTGATAGTCTACAGGTCGAGTGTGCAGCGACACGAGACCATAACGTTCACCACGTGAGGTAGAGTGTACATATAATTATATATCTGGCAAAGACGGCGTGCAGTAGCCTAGCCCGCAGTGGCCTTGAGGAAACCAAACAATTCTGAGAGGGGTCTGTCTGTCTCTCACCAAACCAACAATACGCCCTAACCTCCAAGACCACAGCGCTCTCACACACACGCACATTTCTCAATCTCACGCACGCAAACGCGTTTTCCCTTCCTCATCCAAAGCTGTACTGAGCCACTGACGCTGATCCCCCAAACGCCCGGATGCACGCGAGAGACATTCACAGCAACATGGTTGTTTGATTCGGATGCGGATGAACCGTCGGGACTGAGTGTCGGAATCTCCTTGTCTCCACTAACCCACGAGAACCCACGCGGCGACCAGCACAACAGACGTTCAGGGAAAGATATTTTACATTGAGAAAAGGGAACGACACGTATTTTGGTGTCGCATTCACCGCTGGTAAGTACATTTCAGTAGTACATTTCTGCCATGACCTCGATGACAATCTGTTGAATTTTTTGTTGTGATTTCGAAATCATAGCTTATTATGGGTTGAGTAAACTGCGCATAAACCAACCGTCTTGAGAAACAGGCCGGTAAGTCTCTTCATACACAAATGTTGTTTTCAGTCATTTCAACATAACGCACATCACAGCAGCGGTTATGTGACAATTACTCGTTATGTCTTACACAACCAACGGCACGAGGAGCAGGATATTCGTTTTTGTTCTCAGCCTGCGTTGTTTGGAACTGTAGCTATATTGGAGACAATAGAAACAATGTCCCAAGTAGCCACTATCACTGGGGTCCACTGTGAGAGGGTACTGCACGTGCGTCGCCATTAAGTTTTAACATCAAATCAAATCAAATTTATTTGTATAGCCCTTTTTACACGCAAGCATGTCACAGAGGGCTTCACATATGCCCATAGAACTGCCCCTCAACCAACCTAAACCCTCAAGGAAGACAAGGAAAAACTCCCAAAAAACTCAACAGGAGAAAAAAATGGAAGAAACCTTGGGAGGAGCAATTCAGAGAGGGATCCCCTCCTCCAGAGACGGTTGTAACATTGTAATTGTCCCTCGGGGGCATTATCTACCATTATGAATGAGCTCGATAAACGATCGAGTTGACAATCGGTACACCTTCAGCCATTTAAAGTGCACTTGGGCGGGAGTCAAGGTTTGATCGGACAACGGTGGATGTGGACCGGAGTTTAGCGCATGTGTCTTTCTGCTATGTCGGCTTAGTCAATGATCTTTCATGTGGCGATGGTATTTGGAGCTACTCAACTGAGCATGCGCACAGAACTGCATTCTCGACGATCATCTCCAAATGTGGTAGATGCATCCGTGCGTACCCTGCGTGAATGCCCCAGAGTCAGTTTGCTGTTTGCCAATTCAAGCCACAACAATGTCACGGGATTTCAGTGGCGTTGTGTGAATTTCACAGCGTTGTATTGAGAGACTGCATGGCGAGGATTTAGAGCAAGGTCAGGGGAGAGAAATTGTTCCACTCAGGCAACAACTCGGCCTAGCTGATTGCCATTATGCGGACGGTTTGCAAGTTAACTTATGTAGGATCTGCAGTTGTCTACTGCATCAGGAGGATCTGACTCCAATCTTACAAGACTAGTGCAGGCTGATGATGGCTCTATCATATCCATAAAGAAGATATGAGTATCTGTAGGATAATACATAGATTAGATATCTTCAAACCATTTTACCCGCGCTTCACGGTTTTTATTCATTCAAAGAATACAGAATCAATTTAATATAACATGAAACATACACATTATGTACATTTAACATAATGTTATATTATGTTATGTCACCCTTTGTACCAGCATTTACATTTTGTACCTTAGCTAAGTAGCAGCCCTCTATACCTGAATGTGGGATTGCAGTTCATTCTCTTTTAAAGAAAAATGCACAGCATGTTGTCAATGTGCCTCTCTCCCTCCCTCCCCCCCCACATATAGAAATTACTTGACATTCATGTCCTGTGTATCTGTAGGAGACTGTATGTCATTGAAACAAGTGCTCACTCATGATATCTTCTGATAAAGAGGATAGTATTTACAGCACACATCATTTCCTGTTCCATGTTATCCAAGACAGTTCTCATTGTGAAGAGTAGATCGAGTCCCCATGTGAAAGAACTGCATTTATGTTGTGAATAGCTCAATGCCTGGCCCATTGAGAAGCACCACATTTGTGTTGGTAGACACGTTTAAATGATGAGTATGCCTTCCTCTGCTCTTGTACAGCTGGCTGGTTGTTTTCAAGGGCGTAGTGTAAAGGGAGTGATTCATGCAGCAGGTTGTGTTGGGGTTGGGTGGGGTTAGTGAGCAGGCAGCATGGTTGACTTTCTCCTGTTTTCATAGGACAAAAGAGATGGATAACCAATCCTGCTCCACCTCTTCACGCTGCTGACGGGTTTATGAGCCTGACAGACATGTCTGGATTGGTACTATGTTCACACACTTTGAGTGGTTTCGTGTGTGTGTGTGTGTTGCGCGTGTGTGTGTGAGGAGAACAACTGAGCACTAACTTTGTTGTTTAGCAAAAACAGCAAAAGCTGAACTTGACTAGCTGTGGAGTGAGTTTGCACGTCTGTGTTCTTACAGTAAAGCAATCTATACATCTCGCAGCAGTTTACAGTTCCCACACACAGTCCTGCTGTCAGCACTCATGTATTTCCATCCCTGTGTCGCCCTGCAAACATCTCCACACGTGTCAGGTGTGTTTGATACTACTTGTATCACTGTAGATGTTTGTCCATGAAGCTGTCTTGACTGCAGGAGACCTGATGTGTCCTCCCACCTGTAAGGTTCAGGTGAGCTTCAGTAGCTCTTCAGATCCTTCAGGACTCCTTGTCATCCTGGCGTCCTGGGCACAGAGCATCACGTTGTCTGAATGGAAATGTGGGTAATCTTAGATCACCCAAATAGAAATTTCTGGAATTATAATGAAGAGCTTTTCCATGACGATAACTATGCCCCATGCAGTCAGGCTTGCTGCCAGAGGGGAAGGAGTCATGTGGCTGTGGGTGTGTCAGTGAGGAGGGAGGGAGGGGGGGAGTCAGAGAAGGCCGTGCCTAAGCGTCCCACCTCGACCATCAAACACAATCACTCTTATGTTTGAGCCCTTCTTCACCATGGCAACATCAAAAGCCACAGAGCAATTTTCTCGAGACTCTTGCATGTCTGTGTGTGTGTGTGTGTCTGTTTGTATGTTGGGTCTGGACTTTTTAATCTTTATTGTCCCCAATAGAGATCATGTCACACAGCAGTTATGTCGCTCAGCAAGTCTGACAGTGAGGAGGGAAGAAGCTCCGCTTATATGAGACCGCGGCGGAGGCTGGGGATGAGGCTGGGGATGGGGCTTGGGATGAGGCTGGGGGCTGGGGATGAGGCTGGGGATGAGGCTGGGGGCTGGGGATGAGGCTGGGGGCTGAGGATGAGGCTGGGGGCTGAGGCTGGGGGCTGAGGATGAGGCTGGGGATGAGGCTGGGGGCTGGGGATGAGGCTGGGGGCTGAGGATGAGGCTGGGGGCTGAGGCTGGGGGCTGGGGATGAGGCTGGGGGCTGAGGCTGGGGGCTGAGGCTGGGGGCTGAGGATGAGGCTGGGGGCTGAGGATGAGGCTGGGGGCTGAGGATGAGGCTGGGGGCTGAGGCTGGGGGCTGAGGATGAGGCTGGGGGCTGGGGCTGGGGGCTGAGGATGAGGCTGGGGGCTGGGGCTGGGGGCTGAGGATGAGGCTGGGGGCTGAGGCCCAAAGAGAAGAAAAAGGGAGAAGCAAGACAGGATGGGAACACGTGTCACGGGCTCGAGAGCAAGTTAAAGCAGTCTCAATGTCCGTGAAAAACACAGTGAAAACTGCTAGTTTTCATCTCTCCTGCTTTTCTTTATTTTCAAATCGTTTCATCGGTCAAACGTTTTGAATGTGAGTCAATGTGACCTTTGCACCTGGCTTCTGACAACACTATTCAACACGTCCATGCTGCTGTCTGCATGCTTGCACAACCTGTTTAGTCAAAATGGCAGAGTCACTGCATTCTAGTGTTCCCTGGTTCTTTCCTCTGCAGCAGTAGAAAGTTCTTGCTGTTTGTGGTGCAGTTCTGTTTGGCCTGACTGCACCAAGTTCAATATTGGCCGTGTATCAGTGAGCAGACAAAGCGGAGAGCAACGTGGTCGTTTACATTGACGTTGTCTAGGGTCCAAACTGTGGACCTTGTTGTTGTTCAGCTAGCGCGAATCTCATTTGATTTGTTAGTGTCCTGGTATGTGTTTTACCTTGTATCACAGAGCATTTCCAGTTTGTCTTTAAGATATATTTTTCTTTATAAAATGTATCATTTTTCATGCTTTATTGGGCGGGTTGTAAGTGAAGTGTGAGAGAAGAGGGAGAGAGACATGCAGCAAAGAGCCAAGACCGGATTCAAACCCAGGCCAGTAAGGCCTCAGCCTTCATGGTATGCACCCTGTGAGCTGGGCGCCCCATTCCAAAGGCTTTTTGGCCCACTTTCCTGTGGCCTGGCCCCCACTCCCCCCAGACTCCCTCTGCCTGGCCCATGGTGCTGGTACCGAGCCCACATCCTGGTCCTGGTCCTGGTGCTGGTACCGAGCCCACAGCCTGGTCCTGGTGCTGGTGCTGGTACCGAGCCCACAGCCTGGTCCTGTTGCTGGTCCTGGTGCTGGTACCGAGCCCACAGCCTGGTCCTGGTGCTGGTACCGAGGCCTGTATCGCAGCAAAGCCACACAGAGCTTCTCTTGTGCTCTGTTGCGATGGTGTAAGCTATGCTAATGACGGGCTTACAGATCTGACATGGGAGGCATGCCCATCTTATTTTGGGGACAGTGGGATGGAAGTGACCCGGTTGGTCAGGGGACAGCTCTGCCTGGGCTGTCAGGGAGACAGGGAGCTGTCTGCCTGCAGGTGTGGGGTCTTTTTGGGGCTTGAAAATAACAGCAAAGTGCTGTGGGGGGTGAGGGTTGAGCTGAAGGTTGGTGTGTGGGAGGGTGGACCAGGTGCAGGAGGGTAGCGTAGGCATGTGCAGTGGCTCTGTGTGGTCACAGAAACACTATCCTGGGTCTGAGCAACTCTGGGAGCAACGCCTGTCAATCACCTCCGAATCTAAACCTCTCATAATAATTATGTAAAAAACAAATAAATAATATTCTGATGAAGAGGATCAGACCCTGTAGTCATTTTGGAGAAGCGCTTTTAACTGCAATCACAGTTCTCTTTAGAAAAGTCCTACATGTGACAGAAAGTTGTGATTTATAAACATAGCTTTGTACACACATGAATGTTTCCAGTGATCAATCTGAACTAATGCTAGAATCTCATAATCCCTACTGTGGTCAAGTGGTGCCAAGAACAAAGTAAATCATGTTTTCTTGTTCGGCCTGAAGTTGTTCTCATTATTCCTAGCAGATCGTTTCGAGCTCTCGTACTGGATGTGGGGCGTTTGTAAACAGACGTCTCCTGGTTTCTCCTCACCTCCTTTAGAGGGTCAATGCTGAGACTCTCAACCCCTCAAAACCTGAGTTCCTCGGGTGATCCTCACGCCAAATCCTCACCTCTGGAGCTAGGTTTCCACCTCAAGATCTCTAAATGTGGTCGTCTGTGTTTGGGTCTGTTAATCATTCTCAGTTCTACCAGTCTGGCTGCTCCCCATAGCTGGACGTTCCTTCACCAATCTTCTGTTTCACAATGACTGAGCCCGCTGTTCTCCAGGGAAGTTCCGTCGCTGTAGCAACGCTTTACAACCGTCTCCAGGTCTGTGAAGGTCCTCTGACCTTCTGCTTTATTACTGAGAGGGTTCGTTCTGACTCGCACTGTGAACTGTCAGACACTTACTAGTATATGTGTCTTTCTAAATCCTGTCCTTTGTTGTTGTCGTGAGAAACATTCACAAGGTAAACAGGATCCCAGCGTGTCACAGTGAAGGGTCTGGATGTTTGTGTTAAAAAAATAAACGTTGGTACATTTGCTGTGGGGTATTATGTGTCGATTGTTAAGAAGTTTTCAAGTCCATTTAAAATGTAAGCTGTAACAAAATGTGGAGGAATTGTAATACTTTCTGAATAAACGGTAGTTTATTAAGTAGAAATGTGCTAATCTTTGCCTCGGTCAGACTGATACTCAAACAAGCAAGATGTCGGAGCTCTTGTGAGTGGGTTAAGGGTGAGAACTTGGTTTTGTCCAACAGTTTGGGCTGTTTGAACAGGTGTGTGTGTATGCACGTTCTTGCATAGTGGGTGGGAATGTGCAAGCCTGGCTTAGTTTCACAGGCCCTGATGGGTTTAAGAGAAAGTGTACTGTGTTTGACAAATGAAGGATTTGTCAAAGAACTTACTTGTCAAAGTAAGACTTGATGAATGCATGAGTGTGTGGTTCTGTAGAGGGTTAGACTCCATGTAAGGATGCCGGCTAGCGGGCTGATCGCTGGACAGCCTCATGTGACACGGCTATTTGTAGCCCGTCGTCCCTCCTCGTCCTCTGCCTTCACTAGCAGGATATGTGACACCTCTGGAGGGAGATTCTGCACGGTGTAATGGTGGCCCAGGGGAGCCACCATTAAAGCCACATCGAGAGTTAGATGCCTACCTGCCCGCTAACATTTTTGATGCCACTTTCTAACGCGATTCTCAGAAGCCTAGGGCCAATTAAGAATGCCCTGGCCTCAATCCAGCCTCTGGGTTAGGGTCTCTGGATAAAACAGCAGAGATTCCTGTGCAACGTTTCCCTTCCTGCGCCCTGAGGACACTTGCGTGTGCCATGACGGCGATTTCGGATTTAATTCAAGAGAAAAAGGTCATTAAAATATGGGAGATTACGGTGTTTCATTAGAACTGTATGAAGCTGTCACTCAAGGAGGACATATTTATAGTTTCACAAAGTACATCACTTCCTTTGACAGCAAGAGACCCCTAGAGTGCTAGTCTAGACACAGCAGGCCCTGCCATCCATGCCCTGCCATCCATGCCCTGCCATCCAGGCCCTGCCATCCAGGCCCTGCCATCCAGGCCCTGCCATCCAGGCCCTGCCATCCAGGCCCTGCCATCCAGGCCCTGCCATCCAGGCCCTGCCATCCAGGCCCTGCCATCCAGGCCCTGCCATCCAGGCCCTGCCATCCAGGCCCAGGCAATCAATCACGTTTATTTATAAAGCATATTTAAAAAGATGTTTTTTACCAGAGGGCTGTCCAATATCTATCTTCAAATCCACAAAAATAGTTGACAAACTATGCACACACACAACTATACACAAAAATACATATCAAGTTGACAAAACAACAGATTTTGATGCTGCTGGATTTCTGCGCAGTCCTCGTCCTCCCAGATTGAATGCTTTCCTCACGTCTTCAGTCGTCATCCTTCTGATGGCTGTGGTCATCCTTCTGATGGTTGTGGTCATCCTTCTGATGGCTGTGGTCATCCTTCTGATGGTTGTGGTCATCCTTCTGATGGCTGTGGTCATCCTTCTTATGGTTGTGGTCATCCTTCTGATGGCTTCCTCACACACCTTCTGGAGGTTTCACTCAGTAAAACTGGTCTGAATGATGTAATCAGCAGCTGTGACTGTTCAGACATGCTTTATTCCAGTGCAGCCTGGTGACTTTGTACAGGACCTCATTTTACTAGTGTTCGGATGCGGCCTGGATGAGTCAGTTCGTACATGAATCAACATCTGTGTTCTTTCATGAGTGTTGCTGCACCTCTGTTGGGGCTGAACAGGGAAGCGCTGGCTTGTTTACGTTGCAGCGCTGGAGGTGTTATTACCAAGCTGGGGGGGGGGGGGGGGGGGTTAGCCCTGTGTTAGTCAAGCCAGGGAAAGTAAAAGCTAAAAACAAAAACAAACTTGTATATGTTGAGTAAGGATTTGGAAGACTCATCATTCAAATAACTGTCAAATCTACCAGATCACTAGTAGTTTGATACTAGGTTTAAATAGCATCTAGCCCACTTGTGAGTACAGCAGTTTGTACTCACATTATACACAGCCAGCCAGCTCTTGGTTTGATGATAAAACCGCCAACAATGTGATTTACAAAATCCAATCTAAAGTCTTTTTGTACCCAAGACAATTTTAGCCTCAAAACAAAGACTTTCTGGGACAAGGATGAAGGCTGGGCTTGGATAAGGGGCGGGTCTGGCCCAGTGATTCCCCCTGCTGGTGGGGCAGGGTGGGGCTCCCTGCTGGTGGGGCAGGGTGGGGCCTCCAGGGTTACTAGCAGCTAAAACCAGCCCTGTTCTCCTGTGTGTCGCCGGAACACGAGCAGACCACCTGTCACAAAGACTTGTCCTCAGAGGGAACCCACTGCGACAAAACACACACCCTCACACACACACACCCTCACACACAGTCACAACACACACCCTCACACACAGTCACAACACACACCCTCACACACAGTCACAACACACACCCTCACACACAGTCACAACACACACCCTCACACACAGTCACAACACACACCCTCACACACAGTCACAACACACACCCTCACACACAGTCACAACACACACCCTCACACACAGTCACAACACACACCCTCACACACAGTCACAACACACACCCTCACACACAGTCACAACACACACCCTCACACACAGTCACAACACACACCCTCACACACAGTCACAACACACACTCTCACAAACACACACACCTGGTCAGTTGGCAGAGCAACATGCAGTAGGATGTTTGCTACAAATATCACAAAGGCAAACTGTGAAACTGTTGGAGAAATGTGAAAATAAAGCCACAGTGTTTGATGCTTTATTTGAGTAAATGAGACCTCATTCTCCACAGACGAAGGCAATAACCTCATTTCCTTGTTGTGGGATTTTGTTTTGTTTTTCGCTTTATGAGATTCCTGTCCAGTACTGTGGTCACAGATCAGTCGTCGTGTACAGCTAAGATGTCCTGTTTTAACAGACATGATCTCCAGTACTACACATCATCAGGAGCAGAGATGTTTCCTGATGTCAGAGAGCAGAGGTTTATAGGACTGTCCTTCCCTCATCAGTCCCCCCCCAAGCTGTCCCCAGGCAAGGCTTGTTATGTACAATTGCCAAACCCCCTCTTAAAGATGTTCTGATCCTCAAGAAAATTTATTGGACTCAAAGTCCAATTCATGCTGCATTAAAAAAAACATATACTACATACATGTGTTGAAACAGCCGCAACAATCTCCACCCTCCACATGCCTGTCATACTGTACATGGTGTATATGAACATCACAGCATGGTTTCTGCCTGTGGTCATGGGTCTGGTGGGGCAGGCTGGTGTGTGGAGCTGACCACTCCACAGGAGGTAGCTGTCTGTCTGACCACGCCACAGGAGGTAGCTGTCTGTCTGACCACGCCACAGGAGGTAGCTGTCTGTCTGACCACTCCACAGGGGGTAGCTGTCTGTCTGATCACTCCACAGGGGGTAGCTGTCTGTCTGACCACTCCACAGGAGGTAGCTGTCTGTCTGACCGCTCCACAGGAGGTAGCTGTCTGTCTGACCGCTCCACAGGAGGTAGCTGTCTGTCTGACCACTCCACAGGAGGTAGCTGTCTGTCTGACCGCTCCACAGGAGGTAGCTGTCTGTCTGACCGCTCCACAGGGGGTAGCTGTCTGTCTCAGATAAGGAGAAGCTCTTTGGGATACATGAGGAGGCTCTGAATGTCGTTTTTTGTTTGCTTTACTTGATAGTGTTCTTCAGAGGCATCTTTTGAAAAGCTAGTATGCTGTCTGGCTTTGGGGATTCTAAAGCTACACTTAAGTCACGGAAGGAATCATGAATTCTTAAACATTTCGAAAATGTGTCTCCACGTGTCATCTGCAGAGGAAATCACATTGAGGAATGCTCTCCCCCCTCCCCCCACTGACACACAAACCTGTGATAAGTCTCTTCTGATTGGACGTCCAGGAGACTGGCTGTCAGACCCAGAGCTACCCCAGAGTGTGACCGAGGTCGGTTCCCGTTAAGTGTTGCAACCTCGCGACGCCCCTCGCCTCTAAAACAGGACGACGAAAGTCACAATGAGGTTTCAGTGTGGTGGAGTCGTCATGTGAGATTCCTCTCCTTATTGTGACAGCCCCGGCCCTGCATTCCTCCTCCGCTCAGCATGGGCCATTAGCTCGGACACGCATTTGAGTATTAAATGGCGTTTTCACCTACAATAACAGTCCTGAGGTAATCCTCTGACTCGCTGGCCTAATCCTCTGGCTCCTGAAGCCCCCGGGGAGAGACGTGAGCGCGGGCCTCCTGACCAGGAGAGACGTGGGCCTCCTGACCAGGAGAGACGTGGGCCTCCTGACCAGGAGAGACGTGGGCCTCCTGACCAGGAGAGACGTGGGCCTCCTGACCAGGAGAGACGTGGGCCTCCTGACCAGGAGAGACGTGGGCCTCCTGACCAGGAGAGACGTGGGCCTCCTGACCAGGAGAGACGTGGGCCTCCTGACCAGGAGAGACGTGGGCCTCCTGACCAGGAGAGACGTGGGCCTCCTGACCAGGAGAGACGTGGGCCTCCTGACCAGGAGAGACGTGGGCCTCCTGACCAGGAGAGACGTGGGCCTCCTGACCAGGAGAGACGTGGGCCTCCTGACCAGGAGAGACGTGGGCCTCCTGACCAGGAGAGACGTGGGCGGGGGCCTCCTGACCAGGAGAGACGTGGGCGGCAGGTCTCCCTGCGCTGCCTGCATGTGCTGGGTTGCAGCTACTAATGCTGTTACACGGGTCATGTGCTGAAAGCCAGGATTTGGATCTGTAGGATCCGGCTTAGGGTAGCCCGGGTGCACACACACACAAACACACACCCTCATACAAATACAAACACTCACTCACAAATCAACATTGAATTGACATAAGTACATTCAGACAGGCATGTTACAAACACACAACACTGTTTGGCTGACACATGGTTTTCCCTTCATACTTTTTCCATCGACAGTCATCACAATGAAACATGAAGCGCTTAGTTTGCAGCCTATACTGTTGGAATGTACAGACTGCATTCAGACCTCTTAGCTTTATCCACAAATGTTTATATTGAAAAACATGAAATGGAGACATTTTGCATTGACATTCAAGCTGTGCTTGTGAGAGGGCAGCAGTAGTGAGGATGTAGAGAGAGGGCAGAGAGGAGAGGAGGCTAGGAGGGGAGGCTAGGAGGGCAGAGAGGAGGCTAGGAGGGGAGGCTAGGAGGGCAGAGAGGAGGCTAGGAGGGGAGGCTAGGAGGGTAAGAGGACGGAGCGTGGGGTCGGAGGCGGGAGCTTCAGCCCTGCGCCCCGGGAGCAGAACGTGACACTTGTGTGTTTGTTGACTTCACTTGTCTGCAATGTTTCCTGCTGATCTGAGGGTAGTTATCACTGATGGGGGGCTGTCCCCTCACACACACACACTCCCAAGAAGGTCCAACCGGATGGGTCAGTGAATTTGACTCTCTTTTTAAGGTCCGTTCTCGGAGGTGAGGAATGTTCTCTTTTCTTGTGGCAGGTTATTTTGAGCGGTGTTGTTGAGGTGGCATCGTCCAGCCCTGAGTTGGGTTTCAGCTGAGCATCTGAGAGATGATTGGCTGGTCCTGGACGATGGTGGAAGGAGAAGCATGACCAGGAAGGGACTCGCTGTGGTCGGCAGAGACTGAGGACGTTTCACTGTTTTAAAGATATCTTTTTGGGGGCATTTTTCATGCTTTCAAGTGGTTTCAAGTGGTTTCAAGTGAAGTGTGACAGGAAAGGCAGAGAGAGAGAGAGAGAGAGAGAGAAAGGGAGGGAGGGAGACATGCAGCAAATGGCCCAGGCCGGATTTGAACCCAGTGGAAAAATCTGCATTGGCCGTATGGCCATTGATCTGCACCAGTATATTATTTGTTGTTACTCATGAATGGTATAAATTGGATCACTTTACTGAAAATGCTGTACTCAATACCTGTCTTAGGTTACGTGAGTCACTACCAACTTGTGGGGGAGCAAGTCTCACAAGGCCTTGAAACTTGAGAGAGTTGACCTTAAGAGGAGAATTTAGACATGGGACTCCCTCAACACTGCCAGAGTGGGGAGGATGTTTGTTGTAGTTACGACTCTGCTTTTGTTGTGTGTGTTCGAGAGAGACGGTTTTAATGAATTTAAATTCCACTCAGCTTGGCACACGGTGACAAGCGCATATCATTAAAAAGAATAAAGATGTAAAGCTTTGTGATGATTCCCTCACACTCCTGCTTGTCAGGTGGTGGAGGAGAAGCAGGCTGGTGTGTTAGAGCAGCCGGGCTGATCCACAGCTCACCAGCCCGTATCTAAGGTCTCAATCAGCTGTCGTCTGCAATCACAAAGCATCATGGAACAGAGAACGTCACAGAAACCTCATTACATGCACCCACACTCCAGCCTTCCGCCCAGCCCTCCTCCACCTCCCTGCAGCACGGGAGAGAGGGGAGAGGGACGTGCATTAGAGACCCCCAAGCCTGATCCACTCTCCCTGCTCTCTTCAGAAACCCTGCTGCAGTTTACCAAACGTGAAGAACCAGATTCTCAAGTGCGTTTTTACTGTTTGTGTCGTGACCTCAAAAGGTTTTCCTGCTCCTGTTGACCGTAGACAGTGATTGGTTTCAGTCTGTCCAGTCAGATCTACTCAGACATGCTTTTATCCTTTCTTTTGTTAAGAGCCTCTGTCTCCTGGTTTTCTGTGAAAAAGACTGTTCTGCTCCACTTTGAAAGGAGCAATTGTGCCAGAGAGAAAGAGAGAGAAGAGAAAGAGAGAGAAGAGAGAGAGAGAAAGAGAGAGAGAGAAAGAGAGAGAGAGAAAGAGAGAGAGAGAAAGAGAAAGAGAGAGAGAGAAAGAGAGAGAAAGAGAGAGAGAAAAAAAGAGGGAGAGAGAGAGGTGTCTGAATCGTGACGTTGTCAAGGTTGGCGATTGAGTGAGTGCACGTGATTAAAATATCACATGCTTGAATAAAATAATGACAGGTCTGAAAAGACTTCCTTGAGACATGACCCTTCTAGGACTGTTTTTCTCTCTCTCATCCCATCTCCCTCTCATCCCATCTCCCTCTGTCATCCCATCTCCCTCTCTCATCCCATCTCTCTCATCCCATCTCTCCCTCTCATCCCATCTCTCTCATCCCATCTCCCTCTCTCATCCCATCTCCCTCTTTCATCCCATCTCTCTCTCATCCCATCTCTCTCTCATCCCATCTCCCTCTCTCATCCCATCTCTCTCTCATCCCATCTCCCTCTCATCTCATCTCCCTCTCTCATCCCATCTCTTTCTCATCCATCTCCCTCTCTCATCCCATCTCCCTCTCTCATCCCATCTCTGTCTTACTGAACAGCTGTCCTCATCCAGGAATTGCAGTGCAGCTTTATTCAGTATTGTGTTTCAGATGCCCTTGGTCTGACTGCGCATCGTTTCCTGTCTGTGAGCCCTCGCGCCCCCTCCTCTCTGTCAACCCCCCCTCCCACCACGTGTCTTTGTGTGCTATTGGCTCCCTTGTCTGTCCTCTGGCTGCCGTCAGCCAGTCAGGAGAGTCCCCGCCCCCTCCCTGGCTTGTGATAGGTTGGGAGCGGTTGGGATGCAGATGTCGTCCTTTAAGAATCTGTCTAGACGTGGCTGCTGGTGATGCCTCCTGCCTGCTCCATACAACCTGCGGATTCTGACGGCTCTCTCTATCTCTCTCTTTTTCGGATTCTCCATCTCTTTATCTGTCTGTTCATCTTTATCTCTCTTTCTTCATCTGTCTATCTATCCATCTCTCTCTGTCTTTGTCTCTCTCTCTCTCCCTCCCTCCTGCCTTTCACTTCCTCTTATTTGAGTAGGCGCTGCATGCATGGGATGAAGGTGGGTGTAGCTGATTGAATGTCAGGATCTCTCTCTCTCCTGTGTGTCAGAGTATGCTGCTGGGTCAGCCTGGATCCACAGGAAGTGGTGTGGTGTGTTGGTCAGTGTGAGCTGTAGGTGTCTCTTGTCTGCTGTGGTCAGTGTGGAGCATCATTCCTGCCCTGCGTGTGTCTGGTGTCTCCCTGCAGTATGTTGTGAATGTGTGGTACTGGAGGATTGTGAATGTGTGGTACTGGAGGATTGTGAATGGCTTTAATACTGCTGCATCTATCGTAACGACAGTTTTCCTGTTCATAAATCTGTTTAAACGTGGCCTGGGTTCAAATCCGGACATGGCCCTTTTTTTTTTTCCACTGGAATCTCCTGGCTGGGGGATGATGGTGTTCGGAAAGCACCTCAGCACAGAAGACCTAGAGCAGGGACTCCCAACCTGTGGATGTAATACAGGTGGGCTGCCAAACCAATGAAAACAACTAAAGTATGAAAAAATAATATATCTAAATATTTATATATATATACTGTTGGTAAATAATTATTAAAATCCTTACAAATTCTAAAATGACATTTTGCCTCTAATTCAGCATGACTGAAACGCCAATAGCTTATATTGTACATTACACATCAAGATGTACAAAGGATTCTATGTTCCTGCCTTTCAAGCTAAATTTGTTCAAATTGTAGGCATCGAGCTACATCGACAACTAGAGAGGGTACAATTTCTGGGGAAATTGTAGGGTGTGCTTGCTTGCGTCGGTTGCACAGGGGTCCGTTTTTGAATGACATTTTTACAACTGATATTTCTGTATACTTAATATAAAAATGCATACTTATTATTTATAAAGATTACATAGATTAAAAGCATTTTTTTTGCTGCTCATTTACAACTGAAAATACGAGTGAAGTGTAGAATGAAATAGATGTCTTATTTCACCTGCAAGAGGCAGCCTCATCGTTGAATCAAAACGAATACATTTGGCAGACCGGTGTAAAAATTGACCTAATCTCTATGACTTAAACGTCCTTTTAAGTTTTCCCTTCTCGTGATATTTTCAGGCATTTAGCCTACTCATATTGCATTCATTAATAAAGAACCCCCTTTGAAGATTATTCTACAACGTTACCCGGCAGTAGAAGATGGAATCGTGATTCAAACGGTACCATCTGCTAACTGAAAATATGCCCCCAAAAACGTAAATAAGCTTGACATTTATTTAGTGGAAAATCGCTCATTCATAAAAAGCTCACTGGTAGCGATCAGTCAGTAACAACGCAAAATGCGATATAGCCTTGTGTGGAGAAGCTGCCCCGGTAAATTCTACTACTACGGTACAGTACTAGACTACAGTACTGTTGTGTTCGTCTTGGTAGCGATTGCGTTGGTTGAATTCGATTTAACGTTCCGTTGTACGGTTTAGGCTGAAATTAATTATTTTCATGAACAGACAAAGTTTAGTCTGTGGCAATGAAGTTAAGGTTAGTAGTTAGATAGATTTTTGATTTAAGTAAGGAGAGTGCCGAACATGTTCTGTCGCCGTTTGACTTCCTAAACAGCTGTGTCTCGCGTAGGCTACAGCGTTTCAGTGAGCAACACTGGTTTGAAACGACAGGTAATGATAATTTCACCCACAAATCGTTTACTTGTAATGTAATAAGAAATCCTACAACGAAAATGTATTTGTGAGGAATGTTTATTTTAACGATTGAAAACAGATGCATCATAGACCACTGTAGTATGTGTTGCCCGGGCAACACAGGCTAATGTCATGATGCTAATACTTCAGTGACATAGTAGACTACTGTTTCCGAAAGTAGATGTACTTCCTTAATAAAATCAGCTTATATTGTACATTACACGTCACAATTGTGTGTCATATCACAAAGTAAAATTAGTAAATAGTTATCACCCTGGCCTCTTTGCTTGTGGCGTTTCTGCAGCTGCCTTGCAGTAAAGCAGTTAGCTTAGCTATCTCCCAGAAGTTAACGAGCTGCTAAACTAATGTTCTGCTAGAGGTAGTCACGCGAGTTTTCGTGACGTTAGTGACGTAAGTAGCGTCATTGACTCTGGCTAGCAAGTTAGCCACCGTTAGCTTCACTTTTCGCCACAAAAACTTAATTTCCACTTACACCATGCAACGGAACGTAAATCCCAATAGAAGCAACTCAATCGCTACCAAGACGAAACTTTTGACACCTAGGTTGTCTATGTAGGCCAAATATTGACTGAGTTTTAGGGGGGCAAAAAGAATAATAAAAAGAATATATACGTGAGAGAACAAAGGTTGTGCCCTTGCCGAAGGCAAAGCACACCCAATAATATATATATATATATGAGAACAAAGGTTGTGCCCTTGCCGAAGGCAAAGCACACCCAATAACGAAGGTAAGGTCTATTTAACTCAGAGTAAAAGTAGCTAGCTCTAGCTATGTAGGATTTGGGCAGTAGCTAGGCTAGTTAGGTTTTAGCTACATTATAATGTACTCAATTATCTGTCAGCTTGCTTGCTAGTCGTTAATGTTAACTCGCACAAATAATTGGTCTGTCATATTTGTCCTCTATGGATAATGTAATGCAACATGCCTTTCTCAGTTTCTAACAAAAATCTGGAAACAGGAGAGATCTCTGTCAGGGCGACCTCTTATCGGTCAATGAAAAAAAGGTTATTAAAAGTCAAGTTTCTAACTTCACCGGAAGTTCTAGACCTGGCCTGGCTGAGGTAGTTACGCCGGTTACCTCTCTTTACTATGTGTGCTTACTGTGGCACTGATGGACACTTTGTCTTCTTTGATCGCTCAAAGAAATGTTGTGTTTGGCTCCCGGTGTTGTTAAACGTGTGATAAGCGCAAATGAAGTGAACAGATGTGTTGGGCGGCCGCAAAGATATTTGAGCTATGCAAGTGGGCCGCAAAGTGGAAAAGGTCGGGATTGGCTGACCTACAGTATTTCTAGAAACATCTGTACCATAGTTTGGACCACGGTTTGATGTGTAAAACAGCTTCGCCCATGTGACTGGGTTGTACACAACAGGTTAATGCCTGGAGAATGTCTTAGTCTGGCTTCCAAGCTGTTTACATTAATGCCCCTTCTACAATAGGCTTAGTGGGCTCTGAAAAATGTGCAACATTAATCTCTATAAACTGACTTTGATATTTGTGCCTCGTAAAGGGAGCGGGAGGGGTGCGGTTTGGGTTTGCATCTCTTGGTTGTAGATGTTTGAGGTTGGGTTTAAAACCCTGCAGAAATGCTTGGTGTGCTGTGTGTCACACTGTTTTCAACGTTCACATCCAAACCCTGTTATTGTGGCCGACTCCACTGGAGTAAACAGCGCGGTCTGGAACTTTCCAGCCCTGTCGTTAAAAAAAGTTTGTGTCAGATTTGGTTGCCTTTGTTTCCTTGTTGATCAGATTTCCAGCGGTCCCTCCTAAACACAGCTCTCTGAACAGTCTTACTGCTTTATACACTGAGCAGCTCTCTGAACAGTCTTACTGCTTTATACACTGAGCAGCTCTCTGAACAGTCTTACTGCTTTATACACTGAGCAGCTCTCTGAACAGTCTTACTGCTTTATACACTGAGCAGCTCTCTGAACAGTCTTCCTGCTTTATACACTGAGCTATGTGGAACTGAAGCACAGACAAACCACAAAGAAGCTTTAGACCGTTACAAATATTCCAGAACATTATAGGATGTGACATACTTGGCATTTATGACCTCACTTCCTGGTCCCGCCTCCCTGTGCTGACCATCACCAGATCAGCTGGAGTTGTTGACTTCCCTTGTGATTCTCTGGGTCTAAGCGCTATGTAAACATGCTGATACTGTTATCCGTACAGCACTGCAGTCTTAAATGAAATCCATAAACATGCTTTTGTTAGCTGAGAAAAGCCCCTGGTTTGAGTTACGTTGGACTTCCTGTTTCTGCTCTGGACGTTGTAGTCATGGAGCTAGTGGAGGAGGAAGCGGTTTGACTGGAGGATTTACACATCCAACCTGGTTGGAGGAGGTGGTGGTACAACAGGGTAAATGTTTGTTCTAATGCTAAGGGTGCTAATGCTAAGGGTGCTAATGCTAAGGGTGGCATTCAGAATTATGCTTATCTCAGCTGCAGCTAGTTCATTCGAGGTGAAAACAACAACATGGGTCTGAACCATAGGATAAGACTTTTGGAATTCCAGAGAGTGTTTGAGAACATGGCTTTGTCTGATGTTTAGATGCTACCAAAGACGTTAGCTAGTGATGCTCACATCTCACACGGCTTAACCCTAACCGAACTGAATCCCAGACAGAAGTGCCTGTCCTCAGCCTGATGCAGACACTGTGCTGTCCTCAGCCTGATGCAGACACTGTGCTGTCCTCAGCCTGATGCAGACACTGTGCTGTCCTCAGCCTGATGCAGACACTGTGCTGTCCTCAGCCTGATGCAGACACTGTGCTGTCCTCAGCCTGATGCAGACACTGTGCTGTCCTCAGCCTGATGCAGACACTGTGCTGTCCTCAGCCTGATGCAGACACTGTGCTGTCCTCAGCCTGATGCAGACACTGTGCTGTCCTCAGCCTGATGCAGACACTGTGCTGTCCTCAACCTGAAAAAAGTTTTCTTTATTTGTCGCATCAGCTCCCTTCATCTCCTGTCTCCCAAGCTCTCATTTACCTCCAGCCTCCCTCCCTCCCCTCCCCTCCTTCCTCCTCTCACTGTCATTCATCCCCCGTGTCCTCTGCTTGTCTCTGCTCTCGTCTCTGGTGTCCCAGGGTGATGGGACGTGTTAGTGTTTAGCTGCATGGAAATTCTTTTTTGTATTTTTATAGATATACTTTTTGGTGGCATTTTCATGCTTGGATAGTTTTAAGGGGATGTGTGACAGGAAAGGCAGGGGGGAGAGAGAGAGGGGAAGACATGCAGCAAAGGGCCAGACATGGATGTTGTATTAAACTGTGTTTGTGTTTGTTTGCAGGTGAGAGTTTCTGTGTGGAGGAACCGTCTCAGTGCTGCGTTATGGAAGGACATCTCTGCCCCCCTCCCTTGGGCTCCTGTCTTCAAGCTCAGCTCCTCCTGCTTAGTTAGCACTTTGCTTCTCCTCTTGAACTCTTAAACACCCGGAGGACACCAGCAGAGCAGGGAGCCACCCAACCAGGAAGCTCCTCCTCAATTTCCCCCCGTTCGGTTTTCTCCCCGGTTTCTCCTCTCTCTGGAAGTTGTCGATCAACCAAACCTCCAAGATGGACCTGGAGCCGTACTTGTGGATGGTGATCCTGGGCTTCATCATCGCCTTCATCCTGGCCTTCTCTGTGGGCGCCAACGACGTGGCCAACTCGTTTGGGACGGCGGTGGGCTCGGGGGTGGTCACCCTGCGCCAGGCCTGCGTCCTGGCCTCCATCTTTGAGACGCTGGGCTCCATGCTGCTGGGGGCCAAGGTGGGCGAAACCATCCGGACGGGCATCATCGACGTCCAGCTGTACAACGAGACGGTGCCTGTGCTCATGGCCGGGGAGGTCAGCGCCATGGTGGGTGAGTTCCAGCTCTGTCTGGCCCTGCTAGAGGAGGCTCCTCACAGCTGCCACTGGTTTGTCCTGTAGGAGGGTTTTCCGAGTCATCCCTGGCCTGGTTAAGTTTGGTCCTCAGATTGGTGATTCTTTCGTTTTCTCTTGTAGCAATGAGACATCCTTAAGATGTAGAACCATCATCCATTTCTATAGGTTTTTATCTTTGATGGACTCATAAAACATGAATCTGGTAGATGTGCACAACGATAACTTCCTTTAGTTGTTTGAATGTGTGATTCCAGCCAGGGGCAGCAGAACTCTGGTCTTCAGCTTCTCTCCTGTTTCCTGTCAGCGGACTCCTCCTCTGTCTCTCCTCTGCTCTGTGTCGAGCGTGAGAGGGATGAGAGTGTCTCTCCTCTGCTCTGTGTCGAGCGTGAGAGGGATGAGAGCTTCCTGCCAGTAACTCCAGAAAGTGATTTAGTTTCCCATGTTCTCGTCGTCAGGTTCGGCCGCATGGCAGCTTATCGCCTCGTTCCTCAAGCTTCCCATCTCTGGAACGCACTGCATCGTGGGCTCCACCATTGGCTTCTCCTTGGTGGCTATAGGCACCAAGGGGGTTCACTGGATGCAGCTGGTGAAAATTGGTACGGGCTGCATGTAGACAGACTATACTCTGTGTGTGTGCGTGCGTGCGTGCGCTCGCTCTCTCTTGGAAGTCGCTTTGGATAAAAGCGTCTGCTAAATGAATAAATGTAAATGTGTGTGGAGAGCGCCTCTCCCCTATGCAGTGTTGGTGTCTCAGTACTGTCTCTCTCAGGTGTGTCGGTGAACGGTTGTCTCTCTCTCCTGTAGTTGCATCGTGGTTCATCTCCCCCCTGCTGTCTGGCCTGATGTCTGGCCTGCTGTTCTTCCTCATCAGGCACTTTATCCTCAGCAAGGTGGGATCTCACACACACACACACACGCTAGTGTGATGCTGGCGACTCACAAGCACACAGAGCAGTCAGACAGAGCAGTCAGACATGCACACACCGGCATCTAGTGTTC
Organism: Osmerus eperlanus; assembly: GCF_963692335.1. Classification (NCBI taxonomy): domain Eukaryota; kingdom Metazoa; phylum Chordata; class Actinopteri; order Osmeriformes; family Osmeridae; genus Osmerus; species Osmerus eperlanus. The sequence goes on along the minus strand of NC_085042.1, from coordinate 10,052,494 downwards.
CATGCCATGAAGCTGTCCTCATGTTTGGTGTGAGGCGTGTTGAGGGGAGGAGGGTGTGTGTGAGGCGTGTTGAGGGGAGGAGGGTGTGAGGCGTGTTGAGGGGAGGGGGTGTGTGTGAGGCGTGTTGAGGGGAGGAGGGTGTGTGTGAGGCGTGTTGAGGGGAGGAGGGTGTGTGTGAGGCGTGTTGAGGGGAGGAGGGTGTGTGTGAGGCGTGTTGAGGGGAGGAGGGTGTGTGTGAGGCGTGTTGAGGGGAGGAGGGTGTGTGTGAGGCGTGTTGAGGGGAGGAGGGTGTGTGTGAGGCGTGTTGAGGGGAGGAGGGTGTGTGTGAGGCGTGTTGAGGGGAGGAGGGTGTGTGTGAGGCGTGTTGAGGGGAGGAGGGTGTGTGTGAGGCGTGTTGAGGGGAGGAGGGTGTGTGTGAGGCGTGTTGAGGGGAGGAGGGTGTGTGTGAGGCGTGTTGAGGGGAGGAGGGTGTGTGTGAGGCGTGTTGAGGGGAGGAGGGTGTGTGTGAGGCGTGTTGAGGGGAGGAGGGTGTGTGTGAGGCGTGTTGAGGGGAGGAGGGTGTGTGTGAGGCGTGTTGAGGGGAGGAGGGTGTGTGTGAGGCGTGTTGAGGGGAGGAGGGTGTGTGTGAGGCGTGTTGAGGGGAGGAGGGTGTGTGTGAGGCGTGTTGAGGGGAGGAGGGTGTGTGAGGCGTGTTGAGGGGAGGAGGGTGTGTGTGAGGCGTGTTGAGGGGAGGAGGGTGTGTGTGAGGCGTGTTGAGGGGAGGAGGGTGTGTGTGAGGCGTGTTGAGGGGAGGAGGGTGTGTGTGAGGCGTGTTGAGGGGAGGAGGGTGTGAGGCGTGTTGAGGGGAGGAGGGTGTGTGTGAGGCGTGTTGAGGGGAGGAGGGTGTGTGTGAGGCGTGTTGAGGGGAGGAGGGTGTGAGGCGTGTTGAGGGGAGGAGGGTGTGTGTGAGGCGTGTTGAGGGGAGGAGGGTGTGTGTGAGGCGTGTTGAGGGGAGGAGGGTGTGTGTGAGGCGTGTTGAGGGGAGGAGGGTGTGTGTGAGGCGTGTTGAGGGGAGGAGGGTGTGTGTGAGGCGCGTTGAGGGGAGGAGGGTGTGAGGCGTGTTGAGGGGAGGAGGGTGTGTGTGAGGCGTGTTGAGGGGAGGAGGGTGTGTGTGAGGCGTGTTGAGGGGAGGAGGGTGTGTGTGAGGCGTGTTGAGGGGAGGAGGGTGTGAGGCGTGTTGAGGGGAGGAGGGTGTGTGTGAGGCGTGTTGAGGGGAGGAGGGTGTGAGGCGTGTTGAGGGGAGGAGGGTGTGTGTGAGGCGTGTTGAGGGGAGGAGGGTGTGTGTGAGGCGTGTTGAGGGGAGGAGGGTGTGTGTGAGGCGCGTTGAGGGGAGGAGGGTGTGTGTGAGGCGCGTTGAGGGGAGGAGGGTGTGTGTGAGGCGTGTTGAGGGGAGGAGGGTGTGAGGCGTGTTGAGGGGAGGAGGGTGTGTGTGAGGCGTGTTGAGGGGAGGAGGGTGTGAGGCGTGTTGAGGGGAGGAGGGTGTGTGTGAGGCGTGTTGAGGGGAGGAGGGTGTGTGTGAGGCGTGTTGAGGGGAGGAGGGTGTGTGTGAGGCGTGTTGAGGGGAGGAGGGTGTGTGTGAGGCGTGTTGAGGGGAGGAGGGTGTGAGGCGTGTTGAGGGGAGGAGGGTGTGTGTGAGGCGCGTTGAGGGGAGGAGGGTGTGTGTGAGGCGTGTTGAGGGGAGGAGGGTGTGTGTGAGGCGCGTTGAGGGGAGGAGGGTGTGTGTGAGGCGTGTTGAGGGGAGGAGGGTGTGAGGCGTGTTGAGGGGAGGAGGGTGTGTGTGAGGCGTGTTGAGGGGAGGAGGGTGTGTGTGAGGCGTGTTGAGGGGAGGAGGGTGTGTGTGAGGCGTGTTGAGGGGAGGAGGGTGTGTGTGAGGCGTGTTGAGGGGAGGAGGGTGTGTGTGAGGCGTGTTGAGGGGAGGAGGGTGTGTGTGAGGCGTGTTGAGGGGAGGAGGGTGTGAGGCGTGTTGAGGGGAGGAGGGTGTGTGTGAGGCGTGTTGAGGGGAGGAGGGTGTGAGGCGTGTTGAGGGGAGGAGGGTGTGTGTGAGGCGTGTTGAGGGGAGGAGGGTGTGTGTGAGGCGTGTTGAGGGGAGGAGGGTGTGTGTGAGGCGTGTTGAGAGGGGTGACGGTATGTGTGAGGCGTGTTGGGTGACGGTGTGTGCTTGCGTGTTCAGGAGGACCCGGTCCCTAATGGTCTGCGAGCACTGCCACTCTTCTACGCCACCACCATCGGCATCAACGCCTTCTCCATCCTCTACACCGGGGCGCCGCGTAAGCAGCTCGCACACACACACACACACACACACACGCCTTGTAACAGAGAGGGAGAAGATGATCATGATGTTGTTGTTTATTTCAATCATCCATCCTGCAGGTAACCACAGAGGGACAGATAAGGACAGAGAAAGAGAGAATTTTTTGTCTGACGTTTGTTAAATTATTCAAATGAAAAAATATAACAGATGTCGCATTTCACAAAACTGTATTAAATATATATATATTTTTGTAAAAACGTTTTTAACCTGTGCTGGGATGGACATCAAGTGTGACATGATTATTCATGTGAAGATGTGTTTGTTTTCAGTTCTGGGCTTGGAAATGCTCCCTATCTGGGCCATCTTCCTGATCACGCTGGCGGGAGCGCTGGTGTGTGCCGCGGTCGTCTGGTTCCTGGTCTGTCCCTGGATGAGACGCAAGATAGCAAGTTAGTGTTGCCGGCTACTTGATGTGTGTCAGAGTAATCGTGACGTCCCCCTGCAGAATGTTCATCTGTTTGGGGGTTTGGTGTGGATTTTGGTGGACATCTCTTTTTAATTGTAGTGTATAAAATATTATCCTGATTTGCTACAAGCATTAAATCAGTGTGCTACCTTGTGTTCATGCCTAAGATGTGGACATGGTACACATCTGGTTTTCGTGTGGTTGCTCGGTTACCACTTACAAAAACTCGTCTCTCTGCAACTGCCATTTAATTTATTTTTGTAAAACAAAATTGCCATACGGTTTGTGGTAGCATGTGCCATCTAAGATGAGAGAAGAACAATGAAATGGTGATCAAACAACACTGGTTGTGGTTGGGGTTAGGTGCTTCTGTGTTACTAACAGCAGCCTTCCCCCCAGCTCGTCTGAAGAAGGAGCAGGCCCTGTCCAGGATCTCAGACGAGAGCTTGGACAAGATCCCAGAGGAGGAGGAGGAGTCTCCGGTCTTCAAGGAACTTCCGGGGGCCGGGGGCCCCGACGAGGCGGTGGTCCCTCTCACCTGCCGGGCCTCCCCAGACTCCAGTGGGGAGCTGAGCAGCCAGGCTAACGGAGCCAGCGTCCTGCCCATCGGAAGGTTCTATGGTGAGTCTCTACTGAGAAGCCCTGCTGGGGTTACTGTCATGGGAGTCAGGTGGCTGAGCGGTTAGAGAATCGGGCTAGTAATCAGAAGGTCGCTGGTTTGATTCCCAGCCGTGCCAAAGGACGTTGTGTCCTTGGGCAAGGCACTTCACTCTACTTGCCTTGAGGGGAATGTCCCTGTACTTACTGTAAGTCGCTCCGGATAATAGTGTCTGCTAAATGTAAATGTAGTAGGTTGCTGGGGTTACTAGCAGGATGATGGGCTAGATGTTAGGAATGTGGGACTGTTTGTCAACTTTCAACTTTTGTCACATTTCTGCAGAATAACACAGAACCACAAACTAGTTTCCAAGAAAATTTGATTTTTGCTCAAGCATGGAGAGCTGGCAGCCACTCCTAATCTGCACTTGAATCCAAACACATTTAAAAGCTATTTTAAATGTAGTCCAACTAACATAAATGTCTGCAACTATCAGACAATTATTAACTCTAATTCTTGTATTGGGTTTGAATACGAGACCCTAGTCGATATTTGATCTAAGTTACTGTAGTTTTTTAAATAAAATACATAAAACGTGCTATGGGAGTTATCTAGTGTGGTAGGTAAGCTTGGCCACAGTATAAATGCAGTATAATTATCAGGGTTAGGATTAAACAGCAATTCCAGTGTCAGTCTCTGTGCATGAGCCAGAAGCTAGTTATCTAGGAGAGCTGACACAGCGTGAGGTGGTGGGCAAGGGGACGGCCACGTAGGAAACAGGACCACCATCGTCCTGTAAACACTTCTCTAACTATGGGAGGAAACCCCAGGGGAGAGGGTACAGCTATTGGTGTGTGTGCCCCCCCCCCCCCCCAGGAACTGCTCTTGAGAAAATATCAATGTAATTGTGCCTCTCTAAAGTTGATATCAGATTTTCAAACTTTAATTTCATCCTCCAGGTCGGACCCACTCCATGACTAACGGCTGTCTGAAGTCTCCGGTCGCCAACGGCAGCTTCACCTTCGACGGGCACATGCGAAGCGACGGCCAGGTGTACCACACGGTGCACAAGGACTCGGGCCTCTACAAAGACCTGCTGCACAAGATCCACCTGGGGCGTCTGGATGACGACCGCTCCACCCCCGCCCCCGACAACAACTACCGCGTCCTGCGCCGCAACAACAGCTACACCTGCTACACTGCCGCCATCTGCGGCATGCCGGTGCAGCCGCTGGTCCGCTCGGAGTCCCGGGAGGCGCGGGAGGACAGTGAGAAGCTGGTGGGGGAGGGGGGGCGCGAGAGGGGCAGCAGCGTCTCATACACTAAGAAGCGCGTGCGCTACGACAGCTACTCGTCCTACTGCAACGCGGTGGCAGAGGCGGAGATCGAGGCGGAGGAGGGCGGCGTGGAGGTCAAGCTGGCCGGGGAGGAGGGGTGCGAGGAGGGGGCAGCCCCGGGGGCACTGGACGTGTGTGTGGAGGAGGAGAAGGAGGAGAAGGATAAGGCCGAGGTGTTCCTCCTCTTCCACTTCCTGCAGATCCTCACAGCCTGCTTCGGCTCCTTCGCTCACGGAGGAAACGATGTCAGGTGCTGCTCCCCCCTGCCCCTCCCATGTTTACATCCAGCACAGGCTGTTATGAAGCCACATGCATGTAGTGCAAAGAATGGTGGAAGATCAGAAGTGGATAGTTCTAACAGTATTTCAGTGGTCAGAGTCAAGGAATGGTCTGTGTAAAGTAGCATTTCATCTACCAGGCGCAGTGTAATAAATATAATATAATATAAGACTTATAGCACTTATAACACTTATAAAGCACATTTCATACAAGAATTGCAGTTCAAGGTGCTTTACGTAAAATCAATAAAAACAATAATGAAAGTAATAAAGAAACTTGTGAAAACAGGCCGCAGTCTTTGCGGTAATCCAAAACACACAAGCCGTAGTCTTTGCGGTATCTCAAGATAAATATTATTTATTACGTGCTCTTGTCTAGTGAATCATCCTAGAGTTGAGACTCACCACTCCCTCCCCTCCTGCAGCAATGCCATCGGCCCCCTGGTGGCGCTGTGGATGATCTACGACCAGGGGGGCGTGATGCAGGACGCAGCCACGCCCATCTGGCTGCTGTTCTATGGAGGCGTGGGGATCTGTGCGGGGCTCTGGGTGTGGGGCCGTCGCGTCATCCAGACCATGGGCAAGGACCTCACCCCCATCACCCCCTCCAGGTGAGCCCGCCACCAGCACGGAGCTGGAGTGGGATGGAGGGTGTGTGTGTGTGGGGGGGGGGGGGGTGTACTGGGAGGGTGTGTGTGGGGGTGTGTGTACTGGGAGCGTGTGTGTGTGTACTGGGAGAGTGTGTGTTGGTGTGTGTACTGGGAGCATGTGTGTACTGGGAGAGTGTGTGTGTACTGGGAGGGTATGTGCTAGATTGTGTGCCTGCCCAACTGTGTATCTGCCTTACTGCTAAGCAGACTGTTTGTGTCGTGTGTGTGTGTAACCTGTGTCAGGCAGGGTGGGGGCAGGCTGGCAGGCTCCCTGCAGACCGTCAGGAAGTGAAGCAGGGAGAGAAGGAAGTCTCTCAGTAGGAACCAGGCTGCATGACTGGACACCAGCTAGACCCTCTCTCTCTCCTCTGTCTGTCTGTCTGTTTCCCCTCCCTCGTTCAGTCTCACCCTCCTTCCCCCTTGTCCTCTCCTGCCCTGTCTAACTTCCCTCCTCACTCTGTGTGTGAAATGTTTTCAATTTCTTCTCTGTTTATTTTCTCCTTCTCTCTCTCTTTCCTTCTCTACCTCTCTCCTTCGGTCCTGTTCCTCTCAGCCCTCTGGTCCTTTCAGCTGACCCTTCTTTTCCTTTCTGTTATTAGTTTGTTTTTAACTCATCTCCCTCTTTTAGATTTTCCTTACTTCTCTCCCAGTTCATGTCTCTTATTGCTGCTCTCTCTCTCTCTCTCTCTCTCTCTCTCTCTCTCTCTCTCTCTCTCTCTCTCTCTCTCAAAACCAAGTTTCTTTCTCACGCTTACACCAAGCCTCCCTTTCTCCTCTCCCTCTCTCTCTCCTCTCATTCTCTCATTACTCCTTGTCTTCTAGTTTCCGTCTCTCTCTCAGCCCCTCTCCTCATTAGCTTTGGTTCCTTGTTCTAAAGCTAGCCCTTATTCTGCTGTCTGTTTCAATCCATCATTCTGGTACCCAGGGTTTGTTTCCTGGAGTGTGTGAGGTACTGTTTCCTAGTGTGTGTGTGTGTGTGTGTATGTGTGTGAGTTACTGTTTCCTAGTGTGTGTGTGGGGTACTGTTTCCTAGTGTGTGTGTGTGTGTGTGTGTGTGTGTGTGTGTGTGTGTGTGTGTGTGTGTGTGTGTGTGTGTGTGTGTGTGTGTGTGTGTGTGTGTGTGTGTGTGTGTGTGTGTGTGTGTGTGTGTGTGTGTGTGTGTGTGTGTGTGTGTGTTGTGAGGGGAGGCTAGGGGATAGAGAGGAAGGGACTTGAGGGAAGAGGTTATCCTCTTATCCTCAGTCTCTTTGTCTCTTTCATGTTTGCTGCTACAGGCGCTAGCAAGTTCCAGCTCTCAGAGAGAGAGGCTGGATATGAGATGGTGTGAAGCTGTATGACAGACTGTTAGCCATGTTAGCACAACAGACAGTTAGCCATGTTAGCACAACAGACTGTTAGCCATGTTAGCACAACAGACTGTTAGCCATGTTAGCACAACAGACTGTTAGCCATGTTAGCACAACAGACTGTTAGCCATGTTAGCACAACAGACTGTTAGCCATGTTAGCACAACAGACTGTTAGCCATGTTAGCACAACAGACTGTTAGCCATGTGAGCACAACAGACTGTTAGCCATGTGAGCACAACAGACTGTTAGCCATGTTAGCACAACAGACTGTTAGCCATGTTAGCACAACAGACTGTTAGCCATGTTAGCACAACAGACAGTTAGCCATGTTAGCACAACAGACTGTTAGCCATGTTAGCACAACAGACTGTTAGCCATGTTAGCACAACAGACTGTTAGCCATGTTAGCACCACAGCCACGTCCTCATGCAGACTCAGGGGGCAGGTGGTCCAGGCCAGCTCTGTGTGGTTGCTGTTCCTCTGCTGCAGCTGGTCTGTGGGCCGGCAGGGCCACCTTTCTCAAGAGCGGAATCATTCAATCGTTTCGGAGAATTGTTAGTTATAATCTTCTCTTTGTAAATGTACACACAAAAACCCATGATTTCTATCAAAATCTCCTCATTGACAGGAAGTAGTAGGACTGTCTCACAGCGAGTGGTGATGAAGACACATCTCACGTTATGAGTCACCAGCTGAACCCTCCAAGCCTCAAGGCTGCTCCCTTTAGTGGGACAACTTAATGACGTCCAGGAAAACCTTGCAGAAGCCCAGAGGGTTGGTCAGTGTGTGGGAGATAATACGCTGCTGGGACACTGTGCCACAGGGCTGTTCTGTCAGGTGAACCCACCACAACGAAAAAATCAAAAGGCTGCTAATCGTAAATTCAAATCCAGAATGCTGTGAAACAGGTGCCCTTCCTTCAACACAGTGAGGGGGGTTCATGTAGATTAGGTTACTGTTAGGTGAGGGGTGTGTTGAACCAGTGAAACTCAGTCATATCCTTCTCCTGCTTGGATATCCTCCTTTTCAGTTGAACAGATCAAGAGATGTTTAATTTATTGCAGGAAATTAATGAGAACTAATCAAAACAGAACTATCAACAGTGAAGGGGGGGGGGAGAGTGTGTCTATGATGTGTGTGTGTGTGTGTGTGTGTGTGTGTGTGTGTGTGTGTGTGTGTGTGTGAGGGATGAAAGTGTGTGTGGGAGTGTGGACAGCGTCTGTGTTGTCGGGCACACTGTGTGATGGTGTGTGTGTCGGGCACACTGTGTGACGGTGTCTGTGTCGGGCACACTGTGTGACGGTGAGTGTGTCGGGCACACTGTGTGATGGTGTGTGTGTGTCGGGCACACTGTGTGATGGTGTGTGTGTGTCGGGCACACTGTGTGACGGTGAGTGTGTGTGTCGGGCACACTGTGTGACGGTGTGTGTGTGTCGGGCACACTGTGTGACGGTGAGTGTGTCGGGCACACTGTGTGACGGTGAGTGTGTGTGTCGGGCACACTGTGATGGTGAGTGTGTCGGGCACACTGTGTGACGGTGAGTGTGTCGGGCACACTGTGTGACGGGGTGTGTGTCGGGCACACTGTGACGGTGTCTGTGTCGGGCACACTGTGTGACGGTGAGTGTGTCGGGCACACTGTGTGACGGTGAGTGTGTCGGGCACACTGTGTGACGGTGAGTGTGTCGGGCACACTGTGTGACGGGGTGTGTGTCGGGCACACTGTGTGACGGGGTGTGTGTCGGGCACACTGTGACGGTGTCTGTGTCGGGCACACTGTGTGATGGTGAGTGTGTCGGGCACACTGTGTGACGGTGAGTGTGTCGGGCACACTGTGTGACGGTGTGTGTGTCGGGCACACTGTGACGGTGAGTGTGTCGGGCACACTGTGTGACGGTGAGTGTGTCGGGCACACTGTGTGACGGTGAGTGTGTCGGGCACACTGTGTGACGGTGAGTGTGTCGGGCACACTGTGTGACGGTGAGTGTTGTAACATAAAGTGAAGTTGAAGTGTTTTTCTTCCCCTCCTGCAGTGGGTTCACTATAGAGCTGGCCTCTGCTCTCACTGTGGTACTCGCTTCCAATGTGGGAATTCCCGTCAGTACCACCCACTGCAAGGTACGCCCGGGGCGACCCCTCTGGCCTCGCTCTGGACCCGCAGCCTCGCTGCGTCTCAAGGGGGATGGGAGCTCACGATGCCCCCTAGGGAGCAGGGGGGGAACTGCTAGTGCCAGCACAGGGCTGATAGAAGATATAAGATGTTTAACTGGAATTCTTCTGGTGATCCATCAGGATATAAGTGTCTGTTGGATGTAATCATCCGCAGTCGTCACACGATGACATCAGCGATGTGTCCTGAGCCTCTGACTCTCCCGTCAGACCAGACGTGTCAGACCAGACGTGTCTGCTGGGCCGTGGGCTCCCACCCCTCTCCATCCCTCAACACACACAGCATGTCCTGGCATGCGGGCTTCCCATGTCCTCTCCCTTTGTCTTACTGTTTATTTTGTTTTTTTTTGTGCCCCTCCCCCCTTCTCCATTTCTTCTGCTTTTCTCCCCCTCTCACTCTCTCCCTCCCCCCTCTCTCCCCCCCCCCTGTCTCATCTGTCTCCACAGTGGGTTTTGCATTGAAGTTATGAGTGCTCTATCAGTGCTTGTTGCCTCTAATGTAGGCATCCCCATCAGCTCCACCCACTGCAAGGTACTGGAGGGTAGAGGTCTGGGCTGTCCAGCCGCTCTGCTCTGCTTCACCTAGCTCCAATCAGTCATGACTAGAACAGCACAGCTCCTGCTGCTGCTCTGCTCTGCTTCACCTAGCTCCAATCAGTCATGACTAGAACAGCACAGCTCCTGCTGCTGCAGCTTTGAGCCTCTTGTGCACTTTTCCTCGGGGGTGTTTTATTTTGCGTTTTATTTATTTATTCGTTTATTTTAAATTGAGATTAGTTTTCTCTTAGGCATGTATTCATAATAGATGTGTGGTTTTGATATACTTTCTGAATTACGTCATTATAGAAGTCTGCAGCACCCAGCCTTTCCACACAGGCTCGTTTACTACGCATGGCAGGCCAGCAGGCACATGGAAACTATGCTAAAGACACTTAGACCGTCTATACTTACACGAGACAGGGTCGTGGATCAGGACATTAGTAACCCTGGAAAATGTAAATCCTTATCGATTGGCCAGCTTTGTTGTCTCAGTTTAACAAAACCAACACATATTTAAGGAGACTGTGGTTGCCAGGCGACAGGTGGTTTAATTTAGAATAAAAGACCTGCTATGTTGAGACGATGGCTGACCTCAAGCTACAGCACGACTGACTCATGTAGTCTCCCATGGACGGGTCTAGCTTAGTAGAGGTCTGCTTTGGCTTTAAAACATTTTTACCAGCCATACATTGTAGGATATATTTTAAGCTGAAAGTAATTAAATATATTTAATGTGATAGAGAGACAAATGGTCTCTATCTGAGCTGGAGGAAAAGGCACAAGTACCAAAACTGAAGTGAAATTTATTTTAATTTTTGATGCTCAATTCCTTAAGATCACCGTGCAAACCATTTCTCTCTGACTTCTTCCCCCAATGACCTGATCCCTCTCATTCCACCTCATCTAACACCCTCATAACCACATGCTCACACTTATTACATGTTTCCAGATGTGATCTTGTCTTTTTAATAATGAGAACTTGTCAGAGGCTGACCTACATACACACTGAGGAGCGAGAGAATCATATTTTCTATATTACCAAAAATAATCAGACTGAAAATAGTCGTGTTCAGTCAGTCATGACTAAAACAGCTCTGTGAAAGTACAGATTTTTAAAATGTTATATCTATACTATAGATATAGCCTATGGGGTTGTTGAGTATATTTGAGATTTACTTTAGTATGAAGGTCGTCCTCTTTCAAGTTGTTTGTGTGAGAGAGCGGGATTCCATTCAGTTTGATCCTTGACGTCAATCAAAAACTCGCCGTGAGACAAAAAGGTCAAAACAGACGATGTCTGACTCCTCAGGACCTCTCCTGAACGTTTGATGTTGTGTTTGTTCTGTGTGAGAGCTGAATGGAGCCCGGCTGTCTGGGATGAACAGTGGTCATGTGCAGCGACCTCCAGCATTCCTCAACCATCAGCCCACACTCATTCCTCTGACACGCCCACTGAAACACAGTAGAAAGCACAAGCAAATAAGAGTGGATTGAAACAAACCGTTAGTTCTCCTTCCAGGAGAGCACGTTTGTTTTGCCATGTGGGGGACAGATGTTTCAATACCTGAGGATGCGGACGTTGAATACAAATTTCTAAAATGTTATGTAGATTTCATTTTTCTAAAAGTATAATGAAAGCTCCACCCCAGTGTCCTCCCAGCCAGTCTGCAGAGCTGGTGTTGACTGAGAGAGCAATCACCACGCTGGGTCTCTTGAACCAGAGGTCCAGAATTAGCCATGCAGCTCCTCAGGTACTGGAGCTCAGGTTACACTGACCCCTAGAGGAGGAGCTGACTTAACCCTCACACACACTCTCTCACACACACTTACATACTCTCTCACACACGCTGACACGAGCCAAAAACATGCTGTTATGCATCATTGCACGTGTCAGTCATGTGACCTTTCACTATCGTGTTATCACACACACACACACTAGTGTCAGAATTGGAGATCTATTTCTGTTCATTGTTACAAAGGTGAGTCTGTGAAGTCTGAACTGTGTGGATGCTCAAACACATTCTTTCCATGACAAATTAAAACGGCATATTTCAGACTTCCTCCTGGTGATGATGTAGTGATATTACCATAACTGCTCCAGTCAGCTTGACTAGTGACTGAGGTGTTCAGTGCTGTGGTCACAGCAGCCCTGGTCTAGACAGAGCTGCTCATACAGCTGTTGGATTCTGGCCCAGCAACAGCTCTCTGACAACAGGACTCAGATCCTCCAGTTACACAGTGTTTGAGGAGAGCAGGTCTGACCTGTGTTTCAGGAGAGCAGGTCTGACCTGTGTTTGAGGAGAGCAGGTCTGACCTGTGTTTGAGGAGAGCAGGTCTGGCCTGTGTCTGATGAGGGATCTGATGCTAATGTTGTTGTTGGGCTAGAGTCCAGTGCAGCCTGGGGCATATGAGGACCATGTTGTTAAGCTGATAATGCTGTTGCATGCTACTGTTGATTTGTGTTCTGCTCCCCCTCCCCTCCAGGTGGGCTCCGTGGTCGCCGTGGGGTGGATCCGCTCTCAGAGGGCGGTGGACTGGAGGCTCTTCAGGAACATCTTCCTGGCCTGGTTCGTCACCGTGCCGCTGGCCGGCCTGTTCAGCGCTGCCGTCATGGCCCTGTTCGTGTACGGCATCTTGCCCTTCGTCTGAGAGAGAGAGGGCCTCAGGCAGGGGGGAGCAGAGGAGGGAAGGTGGAGAGTAGGGAGGAGAGAGAGGGTGAGGAGAGAGAGAGAGGTTGACCTGAGGAGGGAAGGATCACATGCTGCCTGGGTTACAGTCCAGAGAGATCTGACTTCATATCCGTCAATTATTTATTTTTTTGTTTCGTTTTCTTCATTTTTTTTGCAAAAATATTGTGTGTAACCGACGTTGTCAATCGTAATGATCAAACTGCTGTATATACAAACACTAGGAGGCATTCTGTGATAGTTACCAGGGTGCATGGAGAGGACAAACAAAGTTGTTTCCTCATTAGAAAACTTGAACTCCAAAACAGCAGACATGGCAATACGTCCAGTAAAAAACATTAATAGATCAATCTACATTATGCGACATGCCACCCAATCTACCAGTAAATCCGTCATTGCATAAACTGTGGTGGTGTAATCGGTGAAATAGTTCTTAATGCCGAAAATTGTAAATATTGTATTATTTGACCGTGATTTGATGTGATGCAGCTTGCTTTAAGAAAAAACTAAAGTGGTCAACTGACCCTTCCCTTTGAGCTGCTCGCCAGCCCTGCCCGGACATCAGGGACTCGACTAAGCCTCAGAGGCATGCGGAAAAGAGCAAATTGTCCTTTTTTTATTTAAAACTAGAGAGGGTACAATTTCTGGGGAAATTGTAGGGTGTGCTTGCTTGCGTCGGTTGCACAGGGGTCCGTTTTTGAATGACATTTTTACAACTGACATTTCTGTATATTTTATATAAAAATGCATACAATTATTTATAAAGATTACATAGATTTAAAAGCATTTTTTTTTGCTGCTCATTTACAACTGAAAATACGAGTGAAGTGTAGAATGAAATAGATGTCTTCTCATTTCCCCTGCAAGAGGCAGCCTCATCATTGAATCAAAACGAATAAATTTGGCAGACCGGTGTAAAAATTGACCTAATCTCTATGACTTAAACGTCCTTTTAAGTTTTTCCCTTCTCGTGATATTTTAAGGAATTTAGCCTACTCATATTGCATTCATGAATAAAGAACCCCCTTTGAAGATTATTGTACGACGTTACCGGCAGTAGAAGATGGAATCGCAATTCAAACAGTACCAACGGAAATAAGCTTGACATTTATTTAGTGGAAAATCGCTTTCATAAAAAGCTCACTGGTAGCGATCATTGTCAGTAACAACGCCAAGTGCGATAGCCCTGTGTGGAGAAGCTGCCCCGGTAAATTGTACTACTAGTACTACGGTACAGTACTAGACTACTGCTGTGTTCGTCTTGGTAGCGATTGCATTGGTTGAATTTGATTCAACGTTCCGTTGTACGGTTTAGGCTGAAATTAATTATTTTCATGAACAGATTGACAAAGTTTAGGCTGTGGCAATGAAGTTAAGGTTAGTAGTTAGATAGATTTTTGATTTAAGTAAGGGGAGTGCCGAACATGTTCTGTCGCCGTTTGACTTCCTACAGCTGTGTACTGTAGATGTTTTTGTAGTGTCTCGCGTAGGCTACAGCGTTTCAGTGAGCAACACTGGTTTGAAACGACAGGTAATGATAATTTCACCCACAAATCGTTTACTTGTAATGTAATGTCATAAGAAATCCTACAACGAAAATGTATTTGTGAGGAATGTTTATTTTAACGATTGAAAACAGATGCATCATAGACCACTGTAGTATGTGTTGCCCGGGCAACAGAGGCTAATGTCATGATGCTAATACTTCAGTGACATAGTAGACTACTGTTTCCGAAAGTAGATGTACTTCCTTCATAAAATCAGCTTATATTGTACATTACACGTCACAATTGTGTGTCATATCACAAAGTAAAATTAGTAAATAGTTATCACCCTGGCCTCTTTGCTTGTGGCGTTTCTGCAGCTGCCTTGCAGTAAAGCAGTTAGCTTAGCTATCTCCCAGAAGTTAACGAGCTACTAAACTAATGTTCTGCTAGAGGTAGTCACGCGAGTTTTCGTGACGTTAGTGACGTAAGTAGCGTCATTGACTGTGGCTAGCAAGTTAGCCACCGTTAGCTTCACTTTTCGCCACAAAAACTTAATTTCCACTTAAACCATGCAACGGAACGTAAATCCCAATAGAAGCAACTCAATCGCTACCAAGACGAAACTTTTGACACCTAGGTTGTCTATGTAGGCCAAATATTGACTGAGTTTTAGGGGGGCAAAAAGAATAATAAAAATAATAATATATATGTGAGAGAACAAAGGTTGTGCCCTTGCCGAAGGCAAAGCACACCCAATAACATATCAAACTGTCTGCACCGAAAAGTTTTAAAGAGGATTTCATCATTTTAAATATACTATAATGTGTACTGTAAATACTATCCTCATTGCTTTTGGGTCATTTCATTTTTTAGTGTTTTGTTTTTTTATACGTACTTGTCACGGGGGCCCTCAACAGGAAGTGACACGTTGGAGTCGTCCTGACAGCAGGATGTGACACGTTAGTCCTCCTGGACAGCCGTAGCTCGAGTGATACCCAAACAGACGCAGAACAGTCTCTCATTTCACCTTCAATTAAGAAAGAACCAAATGTACGTTTATTCAGTCTAGTGGACCAAAAACTCATCAAAAAGTGATATTCTCTTCTCCTTATCTGATCATGTTAAAACATGCAAATGAAAATATTAATGTTTCAAGTACGTTTCAGTAATTTGACACAAACTGTATACTGAGGAAAACATCAGTTGAGCTCAACTGTGCTGACAGGAATTAGTCAAAACTGCTCTTGAGAACCAAATTATTCTCCTTTTCATCAGCATATTAGAAATGTATATCTGTGTTTGTGGCTGAATGCAGGATGGCTCTACGCAATTTGAAAATTGGTGGATTTGTTGCGGTACCTAACCATGCCAAAATAAGAAACAAATCTTAATATCAACATGCCAATAAAAGCCAGATGTCTGTGGTCAAAGTGCAGTAGCAGCCAAAATGATGGAACACAAAAAGGCCTTTATCAGGCTTTACAAAAATACATATCCGTTACCTGGAGACCCTGTTACCTGGCGACCCAGCCAGCCAGTCAAGTAACAGGGCTGGAGGGTATTTCAAGTCTTCAGATAGCAGCAGTACATTGAGGCTCCCTGACAATGTCACAAGTTAATGCTAAACTTCTTCGGCGAACCCCTCACTAAAATATTCAGTGGGTCAGATAATTTCTCTCGTACCGTCAGTTCCTGGTTACCTCCCAGTTCCTGGTTACCTCCCAGTTCCTGGTTACCTCCCCTCTAACGAAGCCCCCGCAGGCGGGCTGACACAGGCCTGGCAGTTTCTCATCACTCAAGTAGGATGTTCTTATACGTATTCTTATCAGAGCACGTGATTATGGTTTTATTGTTTGGTAAACTAGCTAATTAGAGGGATAGGCCTACTATCGATGATCACCAGCGTTTCCACGTCATCTGAATTGTAAATTAAAAACAAATGGCTTTTAATTTTCAACAAATCCAGTGCAAGGTGTGGCTGATCTTTCTTTTAATTTGTTCATTTTTTTTCTTCTCATGAACAAATCTATGCTTAAAAGAAGACGTTTGCCAATAAAGTTGTTTACTGTGTGACTGATACAACCATATAGAAGTACTGTGGTGTTTACATTGTAACCATGTTGTAGGGTAACTAAAACATTTTTTGCCAAATGATGCCAATGAAAGACAAAACTATTAACCGTGAATTATCAAGTGCAAGAAAAAAAATAATACCAGAAGTGTCTAAAGAGTGTGATGTTTCTTAGTGTGTTTATCATAGTGCTAATCATGATCCCAGAGTCACTTTACACTGCTAATACACACATTAACACTACATGTATGGGTGCAATTCAATTGTGAAGCAAATAAATAGAGAAATTTCATCAAGACTATATTTTTCTACCATATCTGATTTTTAACATGAGCGCCTAACACAGAGAGACCATATGGGGTTATGACATCATCCTGGTTATGTCATCACAAAACCAGGAAGTACTTGTGTTTTACATGGAGGTGAGCATGCTCTCCAACACACGAGGTTCTGCCGAGGGTCACCTGGCTGTCCTGCCTCAGAGACGGCGGTGTTGGGCAACAGTTCAGACTTTCCAACTACCATGTTTATTTTTGAATTTTAGATAATCACTTTGTAATTTTGTTTCCCTATGAAAAATTGTCCTTATTTCTCATTCGCTCCCCGACTGGGGGTGGCTTGTTGAAAGTGTGACATCCATGTTGTTTATTTGTGTTGCATCAGAGCAGCCACTGAGATCAGCAACTTGAAGGGCCTGTTTTCCATTAGTAACACCAAGAACAGGGCTGAGACCAGCAACTTCATGAAACTAGGACTGAGTGGTCTGGATCCAAACTAGCCTTCGGCTCACCAACCCTTTAAACTGACTGAGGGGCCGCAGGATTCTGGTGTTATCCTGCCTCAAGACAGTAGAGAGCAAGTAAGATCATGTGGCTCTTGTTAGATTATCGAGACTATAGTCACGACG
The DNA here is from genome assembly GCF_963692335.1 of Osmerus eperlanus. NCBI lineage: Eukaryota > Metazoa > Chordata > Actinopteri > Osmeriformes > Osmeridae > Osmerus > Osmerus eperlanus. The sequence goes on along the minus strand of NC_085042.1, from coordinate 10,035,665 downwards.
AATACTATGTTAGAGAAGGGTCTTTGGTGAAAGTCTTGAGTTTTGTTGGTTCAAGACTTGTGTTTATGAGGAAGGCTAGTTACTGGAGAAGGCTGCTTGATGAGGTTGATATCTTCTGGTGTGAGGAAAGCCTTAATCCCTTGGATTGGGATGTGGAACAAAACCCAAATGTTTTCTATCCCCACGCTTTTCCAGTTCTGATAGGTTGAAAGGGATGCGCCGCACAAGGCAGAGAGGGACATCATTTTGACCAATCAACATGAATAATCATCCGTCTGTAAATCATCGAGGGGTGTAGTTGCCAATGAGGAAGTTACTTGTCTAACACTGACGATCCACTCATTCTCAGTTGCGTTGCAGAACCAGAATGTGACATTTTCTTTTCTCTGAATGTGCAATAAAAGCTGTTAGTGTCTTCTTCCCCAGGATGCACTTTTACTTCTAGTGAAACAGCATCATTTATAATATTCTCCTGGCGTGTCAGCAGCATGCCGTCTTGTCTCACTCTGTAGCAGGATGTCTCACTCTGTAACAGGATGTCTCACTCTGTAGCAGGATGTCTCACTCTGTAACAGGATGTCTCACTCTGTAACATGTCTCACTCTGTAGCAGGATGTCTCACTCTGTAACAGGATGTCTCACTCTGTAACAGGATGTCTCACTCTGTAGCAGTATGTCTCACCCTGTAACATGTCTCACTCTGTAAAAGAATGTCTCACTCTGTAGCGGGATGTCTCACTCTGTAACAGGATGTCTCACTCTGTAACAGGATGTCTCACTCTGTAGCAGGATGTCTCACTCTGTAGCAGGATGTCTCACTCTGTAACAGGATGTCTCACTCTGTAACAGGATGTCTCACTCTGTAGCAGGATGTCTCACTCTGTAGCAGGATGTCTCACTCTGTAGCAGGATGTCTCACTCTGTAACAGGATGTCTCACTCTGTAACAGGATGTCTCACTCTGTAGCAGGATGTCTCACTCTGTAACAGGATGTGATCCTGATTGGCCCTCTTCTGTATTACTGTGTCTTTTTACTATTTGCTATTTAACTGTTCCTCGGAAACCTAGCCTGGGCTCATATAAGATCTAACTAAGCTTGTCTGATTTGCATATAACGTACTGTAATGTTGCTTTTATTAACATTTGTGAGAAATTGTCAGCAATTAAAACAAATTAAATTATGGGAATTAAAATTACAAAGAATATCAAATATAATGTGTTGTGTTTTTTGTTGTTGTGGAGGTTTGGTGTGACTGGTATGTTTGTTTCCAACAATATTTATTTTAACCAAAGTATTACTTTGTTATTGAAAAGTGCCTTTATAAATGTGATTATGTATCTGGTGTTATTTCCAACAGTGGTCTTCAACCCTGGTCCTCAGAGCCCATTACTGGATCCTTCGCTTCATAACTGAGGACCAGGGTTGAAGACCACCGAATTACAAATTACACATTTACTCAAAAACTCAACAGTACAAAATCTAAATACTAGCCAATATAATCTATATACTAGCTAATCTAATAGCTCTCAAGATAAAGTAATGCCAAACCTTCCAAAAATAAAACAGGATGGCTTGGACTTGTACTTGAATGTAATTGAGACTTGGCATCAGAGGTTTCATACCCCTGAGGGTTCTTCACCTTTGTTCATTAGCAGAGGCCACAGAGGGCCACAGAAGCCACAGAGGGCCATTTCACAGTACGCCCTTTGAAGGCTACATCCACGACTTCTAATGGAGGTTTTAGTTTGTGTCTCCTAGGAGACAGGAGAGAATGTTGGCCACTAGAACATGTGCCACAAATACTTGGCACAGACTAAATAAAGGAGAGGCCAGTAGCCCCCTGTGAATGAGGACCATGGAGGCTGAGGCCCAATGCAGGGCACCCCAAAGTTAGCTTTATATTTATTAATGGTAAAGTTCAATTTAAGTGGGCTCTTTTAAAGATACACTTTAATGTTGCAGATGATTCTGCTTTACTTGGGGACAGAGATGTATGTAAGATGTTATTATGTTGTAATGAGAACATGTAACGAGTGTCTGTACTTTTACTGAGTGAAGGAGTGAGTGAGTGAAGGATGTGTGTAATGTTGCCATCTCTGCTTGGGACAGCCCGGTGAAGATAGACTGGGACGGTCATATAGACTCCAGTAGGATTTGAACCCAAAACCTCAACCTACATGGCCCACTGTTACCCCATGAGTAACCATGGTGCCCGCTACGCAGGCGTCATGTGTTTAAGGTTCTTTTCACAAGCTTGGCCCATTATGGTAGTTTCCAAACACACACACACACAAACCAGACAGCAGAACTGGGTTAGATCATTACCATCCAAAATCATTTTATTGTCCTCCAAGTTGAATGGCCTTTCCAAACACCAAGAAAACATTCATCGCATTTCTTCGGGTAGCAGTGGAGGAATACCAAGGTGTTCCTCACGTGGACCAAATGAATAATGAGGTTGACCATTTGTGATTCTCTCGCGTTGACATGCAACACCTCTGAATTAGAGAAATGCTGAGGAACATCTTGAAGGAATCAAGGGAAGGTAGAGAACAGAACGTTATCCCAAAACACTTTTCCAATGTCAGTTCTAAAACAGACAGTTATGCAACTGCTCCATTTATGACATATTTTTTGCCCATGGCCTTGTCATATCTGTGAGGCGTGTGTAGTGTCTAGTTGCTAGGCAACTCAAAACAGCCCCCACAGCTCAACTGGACCTGAGTTACACGAGCCAATCATAAGTGATACCAGACTGAATGGGGGCGGAGCTTAATTTAAACAAAAAACAGTATTAGCAGTCTGTATCAGGATCATCAAACAATTTTGTGACATTTGACGTCGCTTAACCTCCAAAAATAAAACCATGTTAGCAGGTGCCCCTCTGGAAGGATCCCTTTCAGTCTGCAGTGACGGTGCAGTCCCTGGGCACAGGGGGAAGGAGCTCATGCCAAAGGTTATGGTCAACCACACAAGCACTTTAAACATGAAGAACCATAAACACAAGCAGCATCTTGTTTGTTGATAAGTCCTCAGTGTGTTAGTGTGGAGGTTTATCTGACAGCTAAACCACATACTGCCCACCGGCAGCTAAAGGAAACATTGGGTTATGTTTGAAATTGATTACCAGTATTCATAGATATTTATCTGATATATATATAGATATAGTTTTTTTTTCGTTCTCTGTGGTCTGTCACATGCTCTCTTGATTTCAGATTCTCACTCCTGTATTTAATGTACACAACGTGTCGATAGGGAGGGGGCGAGGGAGGGCTGAAATGGCATCAAAATAGGACACAAGGAAAGAACCGAAGCAGAGAAGTCTTTGTTTTCAAAACGTGTCATCGCTTGGCATTTGGCCGCCGTGGCGGGTGTGGGGCGGGGCATCAGCGTGGGGGCGGGGCATCAGCGTGGGGGCGGGGGGGGGGCTGCTTCTTCACGGCGTTCGCCGTTGCTTCTCTGAGGTTGAGGTTCTCCAGCGCCACCTCCAGGGTCATGACATCCAGGCAGCCCATGGCCCCGAAGTCGGCGAAGCCCCGAAGAGGGCCGGCGTGGTGATGGGCTGCTGGGGCGTTGTGGTCCAGCAGCAGTGTGGACAGCAGCAGCTCTGTCACAAACAGGCCGCGGTCCGCCCAGCCAGACTCACACTCCTGCAGGTCCACCTCCGACAGCCTGGGCTCACTCAGCCTGCGGGAGGGGGAGGAGGAGAATCATGGATGGAGAGAGACAGAGAGAGAGACAGAGACAGAGAGAGAGACAGAGAGAGACAGAGACAGACAGAGACAGACAGAGACAGAGACAGACAGAGACAGACAGAGACAGAGACAGAGACAGAGAGACAGAGACAGACAGAGACAGAGAGAGAGACAGACAGAGACAGACAGAGACAGACAGAGACAGACAGAGACAGACAGAGACAGACAGAGACAGACAGAGACAGAGAGAGAGACAGAGACAGACAGAGACAGAGAGACAGACAGAGACAGAGAGAGAGACAGAGACAGAGACAGAGACAGACAGAGACAGACAGAGACAGACAGAGACAGACAGAGACAGACAGAGACAGAGAGAGAGACAGAGACAGAGAGAGAGACAGACAGAGACAGAGAGAGAGACAGAGAGAGAGAGAATTCATAGATGGAGGTGGAATTGTGAATGATAGATGGAAGGAACAAGTAGTAGTCAGAGAGAGGAAATTAGAACATGCAAGGTCTGAACAAAGACACATATTATAATAACAATAATATCAGAATCTTTCATCGTTATTGAATACGTAAGCAACCCTGCCGCTGGAACACAGGAGGAGGAAAGTGATGTTCTGCTAGAGGAGTAAAGTGATGTTCTGCTAGAGGAGTAAAGTGATGTTCTGCTAGAGGAGTAAAGTGATGTTCTGCTAGAGGAGTAAAGTGATGTTCTGCTAGAGGAGTAAAGTGATGTTCTGCTAGAGGAGGAAAGTGATGTTCTGCTAGAGGAGTAAAGCGTGCGTTCCACCCCCCACCTGTTGAGGAGGAAGTTGTGCCCGGCGTGTGTGTTGTGCTCGTGCGTGCCGGGGTGGGGGCCGGGCGGGGGGCAGGGGTTGGCGTTGGGGCTGGCGTTGCTGTTGGCGGTGCCCAGGGCGGCGCGGGCGGGGGCGCTGCGGGGGGCTCCGCGGGCCGTGTCCAGCTGCTGCCGGGCAGCCTGGGCCTGCTGACGCTCAAGCTGCAGCTGCATCTGGAGCTGCTGCAGCTGCGAGGCCGACGGCCCCGAGCTCACCTGGCCCCCCGCGGAGCGCCGCACCCCCGACAGCTGGGACAGGAGCTCTGGAGGAGGAGCGGGGGACAGGTTACATTAATACACCCACAGTCACCTCCCCATATCTCTATGCAGTCCTGCCTCTGCACAGCACCAGCCGGTCAGAGACGAGGATGCCTGAGCCATGACAACGAGGCCCTGTGGAACTGGGCCCAGACACGGCGCCACGGCAACCAACAGGCACCCCCGGGTTCTAACTCTGGACCCTGGTTACATCTCAAGCATTCTGCCATGGCAACCAGCACAGAGCTTGCACTGAGCAATGGTCCTTGTCACCCACTATAGGAGTGTGTGTTTCTGACCTGCTATGAGTGTGAGAGTGTTTCTGACCGGCTATGAGTGTGAGAGTGTTTCTGACCTGCTATGAGTGTGAGAGTGTTTCTGACCTGCTATGGGAGAGTGTGAGAGTGTTTCTGACCAGCTATGAGTGTGAGAGTGTTTCTGACCTGCTATGGGAGTGTGAGAGTGTTTCTGACCGGCTATGAGTGTGAGAGTGTTTCTGACCTGCTATGGGAGAGTGTGAGAGTGTTTCTGACCTGCTATGAGTGTGAGAGTGTTTCTGACCTGCTATGGGAGAGTGTGAGAGTGTTTCTGACCTGCTATGAGTGTGAGAGTGTTTCTGACCGGCTATGAGTGTGAGAGTGTTTCTGACCTGCTATGAGTGTGAGAGTGTTTCTGACCTGCTATGGGAGAGTGTGAGAGTGTTTCTGACCTGCTATGAGTGTGAGAGTGTTTCTGACCTGCTATGGGAGAGTGTGAGAGTGTTTCTGACCTGCTATGGGGTCCATGGCCTCTCTGTTGTAGTTGGAGCTCTGCGAGGAGTTCTGGGTGTTGGAGAGCCCCCCGGTGGTGGTGCTGGTGAAGTGCATGTTGGACCTACGAGCCCGCTGCCCCCCCAGCCCCCTCCCAGGGTGGAACATCCTCCTCACATGACGCACCCCGCTGGACTCATCGTGGGCAAGACCGTCAAAGAACACACACACAGGATGACCCACATCTCTCCTGCCTCTCTGAAGAACATCTCATTCACAAGACTAGTATTGTATCCATTATTGTGTCTCTCCTCCCCTGCCTGTGTTTACTGTAAACAAGCTTAAAGAACATGATCTGACAGGCCGAGCTTGCTTTGTGATGCAAGTCCTTTTAAAAAACAAGGATTAAGATCAGATACAACCAACTCGTTCTCTCTCGCTCTCATTTCTTCCCACAAATCGAGAAATCCTCATGCACCCAAAACATTAAAGCAGCTTGTAGAGTTTGTGGTGGAATGTCCCTTTAAACACACTCTTGCTGCCCCGCAGGGGGGGCAGCAGGGGGGCAGCAGGGGGGCAGCAGGGGGGCAGCAGGGGGGCAGCAGGGGGGCAGCAGGGGGGCAGCAGGGGGGCAGCAGGGGGGGCAGCAGGGGGGGCAGCAGGGGGCAGCAGGGGGGCAGCAGGGGGGCAGCAGGGGGGGCAGCAGGGGTGCAGCAGGGGGGCAGCAGGGGGCAGCAGGGGGGCAGCAGGGGGGGCAGCAGGGGGGCAGCAGGGGGCAGCAGGGGGGCAGCAGGGGGGCAGCAGGGGGGCAGCAGGGGGGGCAGCAGGGGGCAGCAGGGGGGCAGCAGGGGGGCAGCAGGGGGGGCAGCAGGGGGGCAGCAGGGGGGCAGCAGGGGGGCAGCAGGGGGGCAGCAGGGTAAAGGATATCAGGTCTCTGGGAGCTCTGTGTTCCAGTGTGAGATGAGCAGCAAAGTCGTCTGTCACATGGTTGGGGTCTCCGCCAGGCAGCGCTGCACAGATGGGGCATATCTGGAGACAGAACCAGGCACACTTCATTACACAACACTGACTCTGGGCTGGGGCATTACGCTCTTTAACAACCAGTGTGTATTTATTTTATACTGAACACAGCTTTCAAAGTGTATCCCAGTGTGCGTGCCATGTTCTGTATGTGAGGGTGGCGGGCACAGGGAGCTGACACACCCTGGGTAACCTGTCCTGATGCTTCTAACACATCCTCTTCCAGCTGTGCAGTTTTTCTGAGTGTCTGGGGTTCAGTATGAGATGTGATGGTGTGCGCTGCTCTGGGGTTCAGTATGAGATGTGATGGTGTGCGCTGCTCTGTGGGGTTCAGTATGAGATGTGATGGTGTGTGCTGCTCTGGGGTTCAGTATGAGATGTGATGGTGTGCGCTGCTCTGTGGGGTTCAGTATGAGATGTGATGGTGTGCGCTGCTCTGTGGGGTTCAGTATGAGATGTGATGGTGTGTGCTGCTCTGGGGTTCAGTATGAGATGTGATGGTGTGCGCTGCTCTGTGGGGTTCAGTATGAGATGTGATGGTGTGTGCTGCTCTGGGGTTCAGTATGAGATGTGATGGTGTGCGCTGCTCTGTGGGGTTCAGTATGAGATGTGATGGTGTGTGCTGCTCTGGGGTTCAGTATGAGATGTGCTGCTGTACTCACCACCTCGGTCGAGGTGTCTGCATGCTCCCCTGCTACGTGCTCCTGCAGGGAGCTCTCTGTGTGGCCCATCCTGCCACAGTACGGGCAGGTGTAGGCCTGGGGCTGCTCCACAGACAGGGCCTCCCCTCCATAGTACAGGTCTGGAGGGGGGGGGGGATAGAGGGAGGCACATCAGAATCTTCTCATGTCTCAAAGACGAGGATGAAGACAACAAAAAAAAACAAGACAAAGAAGAGTGACCTGAACATGACACACTGGAGCTAGCAAGGCTGCATCTACCTGGCTGGTCACCTGAACATGACACACTGGAGCTAGCAAGGCTGCATCTACCTGGCTGGTCACCTGAACATGACACACTGGAGCTAGCAAGGCTGCATCTACCTGGCTGGTCACAGCTCAGACTATGTTCAAACAGGCTCAGGATGGCTGACCTACCGAAGTCGACCCTGGTCAGTATGCACTGCATGGGGTGTTCTGTGGTGTGTCTGGTGGTGGTGGCTCCGCCCTCGTAACACGACGCACACAGGTCGTAGTCGTAGCAGATTAAACACTTGTATCTCCGCCCTCGGAAGTTGCCTTTCAAACACGCGTCGCAGCTTACACCTGCAGAGAACACACAGAGAGAAGCTGGTAGGTCTGAGGAAGGTGCTTTATTACAACGTTTTGGAGTGAAAGAGTGACAGGGAGAGAGCGAGAGAGAGAATTAAGAATAATGTCAAGTTTGTTGGAGAGTGTGATGTGAAATATCACAACAATATGTTAGCCTACACACTGCAAAGTGAGTGACATGACAAATATCAAATGTGTCTATACTTCAATGCTACACTCATCTATGGACATCGTCTACAACCATTTCACATTTCAGTTTCACATCTCACAGGATGAGCAATATACAGAAACTCTAGCATCTATATTTAATGGGGCTATTAATAGTCAGACCGTGACATCAAAGTTGGTAATTTATCCAAACAAAAGCTTTTACTTTCAATCTCCTTACTACAACAGAGACTCACCAACCCATAATGCTATATAAAGCAGTGGCTATGTTTAGATGGTCAGACATCGTCCATGTATATGTTGCACACACTTGTCATATCTATAAATCAGGACATATCTATAGATGACACCAATATCCACTGCTAGTAATATGGAGACCCTGCATGTTGCGAAGTTGACCATGGCAGATCGTAAACCATCCGGGATTCATTCATATCCACTTTACAACTGAAATGTTTCGTTTACAACCTCTTCAACCATTGAACCAATAGGCCTACTTCAACTCAACAAACCACTTGTCTTGGTATAGTTAGGAACTTGTTACAGCTGGAGCTAGCGCTACATTATTCAAGAGGCCTTCGCCATACAATGGGTGTATTAACTTATAGCCGCATCACAGTCAATTCTATGAACACCTTGTAAATGAATCTATTGTTTCATAGCAAGTCAAAAACTACCTTTAATAGTTTCAATGAACACAGACTTAACACAGGACTCTAAACTGTAGGCCGTACAGAAATAACTTGACCACACTACACACTATTTTAAGTGCTTCAATAGCTAGCTAACATTAGTACGGTTACAACCACCATAGCCAACACTACTAGTACTGTAGCTAGCTAAATAGCGAGCTAGTTCGTTCTTAGATCTAGTGTTAGGCTAGCTATATTAGCTAGTGCGAAACGCTGAGGACAACGCATTCAAACACAAGCAGAAGTTTACTATAGTTTCTATGGCTGCTCTACTAGCTAGGTGGTGCTACATGGTCGTAGCAACCCTACACAGTAGCAAGGTTAACTGGGGTGTGTGCGCTAGTAGTGGCTACCGTTAGCCTCTGGGGTACAGTCACCAGTTTACCAGGTTCAACAACCAGACCAGCCAACTCTACATACCGTGACCAGGCAGGATAAATGATCAGCCTAAAAAACACAAGACATCATACACCCATTCATCCACTGACTGACACTACATGATAGCCTAGTCATTCAGCTAGCTACCTGTCAGCTAGCAAACTAGCTAGTAGCTACATACCTCACATGTTGATTTTGCTAGTCTAGTTAGAGCTAGCTAGCTGGCTAGCAAACTAATACATTGTCTGTTCAGATTCACTACGAGAACCACCGAAGAAGCCACGCGTCCATTGCGTTGTCAGCCCACTATATAGAGACCCGGCTACACACCGTGGTACAATTAGTGTCTGCCGCCATCATGCACCCATGTAAATGCATATCACTAGCAGCAGGCTAGCAAATCGTCGTTAGCTAGCCTGCTAACGTAGCTAGTCGTTTTCTAGCTACAAAACCCCCACCAAATCTGACGAGGGAAGCCAGCCTTACATACCGATTCTATTGCTAATGGGTCATCGTTACCTTCATGACGGGACATCCTATGAACACTGAAACAGCCCCCTACTTGGGCTACTTGTCTTCAACCACGCAATTAGCTGATATACAACACCGAAGAGGAGAAGCCGGGCCTGGCAGTCCCTGGCCGCTTCCCTCATGAAGGATCCGGTTGAGCACACCGCCTCCTCCGCCCCCTGTTGTCATTGGCCCCTGCGATGACGCTGCTTCACCGCCAAGGGGAGCCCGTGTCTATTTTTTGTCGAATCGGATCAAGTTTGAGTTGAGTACGTGACTGTCATGCAGTGAAAATGATATGTGACATGCACTTCCAAGCATGACACTTGATATACTCGTCCTGTGAAGAGTAGAGGCTCTCTGGTTATCAGCAGTCGGGCAGTCAAATTAGTTGGTCAACCTGTTTCCATTCGCCACAGCCTGATGGAAACTTCCAGAATCACAGTTTGATTGGTTCTTTGTGGCAATTAGGTCAATGGCTCCAAAGAGCAAAGCCAAGATCTGATCCTGGCTTGAGAAGACAAGGAGTGACTTAACTCTTGTGCTGCCTTCGGGTCACATGACCCAAAGGTTCATAACGAACCACCGTTGTGTTTACCCAATTTTACCCAATACAAAAACAAATAACAATTATTTTCTTTTAACCATTGCAATGTGGGGGGTCTGAGACAGCCCGACAGTTAAAAGAAAATGCTTCACTTTGTTTTTGTAGGAGGTAAATTTGTCGCAATACGACGGTGGGTCACAATGACTGATGGGTCAGAATGACCCGAAGATAACACAAGGGTTAAAGAATATGTTCTACGGTCCTTCTACATCTTTAATTGATGGGAAGCAATCACTGCAAGATAATTAATTACAAATCAAAATCAAATCAAAATTTATTTGTATAGCCCTTTTTACAAGCAATGTCACAGAGGGCTTCACATACGCCCATAGAACTGCCCCTCAACAAACCTAAACCCTCAAGGAAGACAAGGAAAAACTCAATATGGTGTTACTCAATACTAATTTACCCATGTCTCCGCTTTGACCTGGAAAACCAGACACTATGTTACTCGAACAACTCAAAGCATTTCAAGTATACCTTTTAGCAAGCACATTTTTCCAGTGACATGCAGTTAGGATTCAAACCTGCAACCTCTTGATCTGCAGTCAAATGCTCAGTGAGGAACAATGGTAGAAACCTTGTGAGGTGCAGTTCAGTGAGGGCTCCCTCCTCCAGACACGGTCTGACACACAGAGGAGCAGACCGGAGGCTGAACACAATCAAGGATCAATCTGTTACACTGACACAGCCCAACAGCAAGATCATATCTCTAATACAACAGTACAAGAAAGGCAATTTTGCAGACACTACAAGAAGTAACATAAAGTGCTGAATATGATGTCCTTACATGGGCACCAAACGCCCTGGACGTGTGGGGACGGGGCATCCGTAGCCCCCGCCAGACCGACGGCAGGGACTGAGAGGAGCAGGGCCGAGGGAGGAGGAGGGTCCAGGACTGGGGAGACAGGAAGGAGAAGCACCTCAGGGTGTAGGAGGGGGAATCCTTCATCCTGAACGCAAGAAGAAGGAGACGTCCTTATGTCACAGAACCAAGTGGGCGAGTCGAGGAGCGGGACTGAATGATGTCCTGGAGGTAGAGGGGCCATCCAGTAGCCTGGAGGGAAGGCAAAGGTCAGGGTTTGGTACCTGATACTGGCAGCAAGTGACAGCCAGAGGAGAGGCTTCAGCAGGGGAGGGAGGAGACAGGCTGGTGAGCCTGGGAGAGGAGGGACTGAGGCCTGGACGAGCAGCTGGATGAAACGCAGCCTAGGGAACAGAAGGATCTTCCTCAGCTTGTACAAGATATATCGACAGATCCGCGGAAAGTTTTCAGAGTGCTTCTGGAGTCCAGCCTAGGTCTCCCGCTGTTCGGGAGGCTGCTACGTCAGGGAGGCTGCTACGTCAGGGAGGCTGCTACGTCAGGGAGGCTGCTACGTCAGGGAGGATGCTACGTCAGGGAGGATGCTACGTCAGGGAGGCTGCTACGTCAGGGAGGATGCTACGTCAGGGAGGATGCTACGTCAGGGAGGATGCTACGTCAGGGAGGCTGCTACGTCAGGGAGGATGCTACGTCAGGGAGGCTGCTACGTCAGGGAGGATGCTACGTCAGGGAGGCTGCTACGTCAGGGAGGATGCTACGTCAGGGAGGATGCTACGTCAGGGAGGCTGCTACGTCAGGGAGGCTGCTACGTCAGGGAGGATGCTACGTCAGGGAGGATGCTACGTCAGGGAGGATGTAGGGCTCTCGTTCTGGGGAGGGAGAAAGAGCAGGCGTGTCTTGTTGAGGTTTAACTTTAGGTTCATGGAGAGATGTCCGCCAGACAGAGACAGAGAGATGCCAACATGCCAACATTCTGTCACCAATCTGGGGGTGGAAGGTAGGAGAGAAACAGCTGATTGTTGTCAGAGTAGCTGTGGTAATAGAAGCCATGGGACTTGATAACCGAAGAAGCCGTGTGACTTGATAACCAAGCTGAGTGTCATGGTGTAGGGGGACAGAGGGTGATGTGGTGTAGGGGGACAGAGGGTGATGTGGTGTAGGGGGACAGAGGGGCCCAGCAGTGACTCCCGTGGGACTCCAGGAGAGCCGTCTCTGTTCAGCGTCCAGCTTTGAATCCAGAACAGTAGAGATCCTTGGTGACAAAAACATGTAGCTACGTGTGTTTATAAACAAACCATACAAACTAAACGTCAGTTAGATATTTAAACCTATAAGGCTTTGTCTTGGGGTAACTTTTTGTCTGCACACATTTTTTATCACTGACAATTTGTACATTAATCTGCAACCAAGTTCAGGTGGAGAGGAATTTAGCCTCCTCAAACGAATCCAGGCCACCATACTCAGCCTATTACTGAGAGTGAGTTACTCCATAAGTGATGTGTGCTGAATTGCTTAATTGAGGTCTCTGAGCTATTTCTCTATTCAACAACGGCATGTTGTTGCCATGCCAAAGGGAACTTGTTTGGAAAAACCAGGACAAGTTGGCTCAAAGCATGCAGCTCTGGCAGCCAGGATCTATTTACCGAGTTATTTACCAAGTTATTTACCGACCGTGACAGGCGAATAACCAAACTCTGGTTTTGTCCATTGCAGACATGAAAGTGATGCTGACCCGCTGCAGCTGATGGTCCTTGAAGGTAAAATCTTACTTTAGGTGTAATGCTGACCGTAATGCTGACCTCGCGTTTCTGTCGTGGAGCACGCAGCAGATCGGTGGACCAAAGTAACCATGTAGTACTTGTGAAGTCTGGAGGACCGTAAGACCTTCTTTCCAGTACAGTGGAAACCTACTGGTCATTTGGGACTAAAAAAATCGTTGACATGCTCTCACAATGACATCATTATACTATAGGCAATATGGGAGCTACATCGGTGAGAATGCACACCTCTTCCGCCAAATATTAAAGTAGTAATAAAACGCCTCTGTAAAACGTGAGATGTGACCGTCATGTCAAAATTCACCAGATACTCTTGGAGTCCTACAACCTTCAGTTCTCCTCGGTTACACTAGTGCGTGCTTATGTATGTACACAAACAGAATCGTTACCGTACAGCCAAGACCTTTCCCGCGTGAGTTTATTCTTCCCCCCTAATCCATCCGCGAGCTAATCCGCGGTTGGCAGAGGGCCAGCCACAGGACAGTGAGAGGGAACCCCCCCCCCTATTAGTTTTTTAAACATTCCACAGAGTTGCGGCTTTCCCACGTATGGTAATGAGCTGAATTTCATTACATGTAGCCCACCGACATAAAGCACGGAGCGGTTGTTTCAAGTTGCCTATATGAATGAATGCACTGGATCTCAAAAGACCATGTCCCATAAACTATTTGCTGCCATTAGAAATAGTGGGTCCATAACCTTTATGTTGTCTTGCGCCTTTACTGCCGTGTCAGGTGCTGGTTAAAAATAAGAAAGGACAACAGGTCCCTTCTGAATGATTTACATACAATAGCATGTGGCTGTGATGGCAACAACTTCTTCGGGGCGTCAGAAACGGTGTCCTCTTCATGTTCCGAGCCATACAGGGGGCGAGCGTCATGTGCGGCATTGTTTTGTCAACGACGGTCTTATGAATGTTTTAAAAGGCTTAACGTGAGAAGTCTACAATCCATTCAACTTTTTTTGCCACGCCTTCAACGTAAACAAATGGGGGCTTGACCAATTAGAAGCCAGGTAGTGATCGGGCGATGTCAGATGACTATAGGGGAAACTATTTAAAACTCAAATAAGACACTTGATGCGAGCTCAAACGTTTCCTTGATATCCTACAGCTTCCAAGAGTACAGACACCGCCAGTTCAAGCTTTGCTCATTGAAACAGGATCTAAGCGTATAACACCCCATTTCAACAGTGAAAGTTCCCCATAGGCTACAATACAAAACAGTGGGTTTATACATTGTTTTGGGAGAGAAATGAAAAATACTACATTTTCATTGTGGATGATCTTTCATTGTGCAGTCGGGGTCTTTGCGTCGAGTCTAAAAGAGATCGCAGTCCAGAAAGGTAAGAAGAATTCTAACCAACGACTATTTAACTTTTAAAGAACCATGTAAATGAACATTTGTATCTATAAGAAGGACACCCACGTAACGCAATTCTACACCATCTCTGCTGTTAACCGGAGAATCCGTTCCCACATTGCATGCTTGCTGTAGGGTTGATCTATCAGCTCTGTCTAATTATTCTCATTTTTTAATGTGAGTCTACAAGTTGGCGAGAGTTAACATAATCAAGTGTGACATTTTAAGAGTAAAAAGCGGGAACGACTTCACTTTGAAACAGAGGTTATACTACGTGTCTTTGGTGAAGGTTGAAGCCAAAACCGGTTAAGACGTCACTGAACCCTATACTGCCTTTCAGGTTCCGATAGCCTACAGCTTTTTTTATCATTAATTTTGTCATGTTTTACATCACCTATCTAGCTGCACAAGTTATCATAAATGGGCGTTTCGTTTACATAATCCAATTCATCAATTAAATGTAGGCTAATATTTTCTGCCCCAATATTCTTATCTTGTTTTAAAGGCCGTTAGTCAGGAATAGTGCGTACTTTTCACTTACATTTATTCCATTATACGATTTTTAAGGGACGCTTGTAACTTTTCAGTGATTCATATTTAGGCTACACCCATTGTCTGTTGTAATGTGTGGGTATTTAAAACCACAGCTGGAAAGAAAACGAGGAGCCGCGGCTGAGATAGACGAGATCTGGATGCGGGCCAATGGTTGTGTTTTACGCAATGTTAGGCTACCCGATATTCATTCATTTAACATCAATATTGACCCTGCTACATTGGCTTAGCAAAATATTTATATTTTCCCACATTCCGGCAAGTCTGAGCAAGGTCTCATGTCATGAAGAAACTAATTAAAATTCCACTTAAAATAGGCTATAAGAATGAAATAATTGCAAGACGCGTGTCGGAATTAAAAGAAAAGAAAGGATGAGGGAGATTTTACCAACGCCTGAGAAGTATTCTGTAACTGATCACAACTACTCTAATGTTGTCCCTAGATGGGGGAGATGGTGTATTAATTGATGACGAGGCTCTCCATGATCGGATCAAGTACAACATGCGGAAGAGTTTGGACCTGGAGCATGAAGGCTGCCAATTGCAGCCCGGGAACACGGAGGGTCTGCAGGAGTGTGGCTTCAACGCCACAGCCAAGACCATCCTTATCATCCACGGCTGGACGGTAAACCACAACGTTGTCATTTTGCGGAGGCTTTTATCCAAAGTGATTTACAGTAGGGGGGGATTTTAACCTGTGACCCTTTTGATTTGCAGTCAAATCCTTTAAGCTAGATGCATACATTTAGCTCTGCTCACTCACTTGCACACAGAATGGGGGGGAGGGGGTCATGGGAGGTCACAAGGTTCACCAGCCCTGGTTGTAGTCTAGCTGAGGTGGGGCAGCCTGTGGTGTAGAGCAGATGATGGTGTGACTAGCAGCATGTTCAGGTCCTAACCCGCCCCCCCCTCCTCCCCTGTCATAGATGAGTGGCATGTTCGAGAGCTGGATGCACAAGCTGGTTTCCGCGGTGATGCTGCGAGAGAGTGAAGCGAACGTGGTAATCGTGGATTGGCTGAGCCTGGCTCACCAGCTGTACCCGGACGCTGTGAACCACACCCACCGTGTGGGCCTCAGCATCGCCACCATGCTCAACTGGCTCCAGGTATGCCTCTCCTCTGCTCTCTGAACCCTGCTCAGGAACACTTTCCATGCTACTTTTAGATCAGCTGGCAAACAGCAGAGCCGTCTCGTGGGTGACGTGTACGAGGCAGGCATTTCAATGAGAAGGTCAGCGATCCAAGAGGTTTCCATGAACACCTTCGTTATGACCAGTGGAAATACAGACATACTGCGGTGCTCATGCTCTTGTCTACAGCTACTTCTAGGGCAGGGGTTTCAAATGTAGAGCCTCCACATCACATTGATTTAGAGTTTGATCAGATGCGTGAAAAGATGATTTTCTCCTGTTAAGTCTTTCGGATCACTACTTGTTCAGGGTAGGACAGGATCACTGTTTGTTCAGGGTAGACAGAGGCCTGGTTCCTTACAAGTCAGAAAAGATGCAGATGAGCATGGAGACAGATGGTAGAGGTGACTTGGTACTTCCATGCTTGGTGGTGTCTCTGCGGGCGCGCTGTGTTGTGGCGGCTGCTGATGTTAGTGTTTGTTGTTCTGCTCTCTGATAGGATGAGCAGAGCCTTGCCCTGGAGGACGTGCACCTGATTGGCTACAGCCTAGGAGCTCATGTTGCGGGCTACGCTGGAACATTCGTACACGGGATTGTTGGCAGGATCACAGGTAGGAGGACAAGACTAATACGCCAAGGCAAAGCTACAAGTACCTCCTAGTTATGTAGGAATGTATACAGCAGGCATCAGAGGCAACGTTTTGACAAGGGTACAATCGGCCCCTCCCCACTCACTTTTTTTATTACCAAAATCATATTAAGCAGCCGCATCAGGTGTGTGTGTATATATATATATATTTTTTAAAAAGCTGTCTCACCCACATTTGAAAACAAACCTACGCCCCTGGTATGTATGTACACGTACCTCATAGCTATGTAGGAACACAGAGGTACACATATACAGTTGGTCTTAGCAGCAGCTAATTAGACCACGGTGTGTGCTGCAGGTCTGGACCCGGCAGGACCCATGTTCGAGGGGGTGGACGAGCACCGACGTCTGTCCCCAGGAGACGCTGACTTTGTGGATGTCCTCCACACCTACACCCGGGAGGCCCTGGGGGTCAGCATCGGCATCCAGCAGCCCATCGGGGACGTGGACATTTACCCCAACGGAGGAGACGTGCAGCCGGGCTGCGGACTCAGCGATGTGCTCAGCGTGGCAGGAAGTAAGTGCTCGCACACAGGAAGTGCCTACACACCTGTTTCGTTTCCTGTTTACCATGCAGACGGGGTAGATTTCGATCTCTAAATCTGGAAATGTGGCATGTAGGTTTGAGGAGGTAATTTTCAAGATCTTAAAAAAAGGGGAAGGGGGTAAATTTTTTTTCTTTAGTTTCTAATCAAGGGAAGTTATTGTTAGCGATGGTACAGATAACTAGTAGACTGTGTATTTATATATCCTTCACGCTGTCCTCCCCCAGACTTCATGGAAGTGATGAAGTGTGAACACGAGAGGGCTGTCCACCTGTTCGTGGACTCCCTGATGAACAAGGAGCACATGAGCTTTGCCTACCAGTGCACAGGCCCCGAGCGCTTCAAGAAGGGTGTCTGTCTGAGCTGCCGCAAGAACCGCTGCAACAATATCGGCTACAACACCAAGAAGATGCGCAAGAGACGCAACAGCAAGATGTACCTGAAGACTCGCGCAGTCACGCCGTTCGGAGGTGAGCGCCAGAACTCCACTCCGCTTTAGCGACCGTGCGGCGTGTCGAGGAAGCGTTTTGCTCTTGTTGACAAACACGGCTGCTGAGATGGGAGTTCCATCTACAGTCGATGCGTGTCGTCTGAGACGTGTTATTTATTCCATGCCAGCAGTCCAAACTAGCGTGAATGCAAGCATAACCCCTGCCCTGTGGTGAAGTGCTAACAGCTCTCCTATCTCCCAAGGCTACCACTACCAGATGAAGATGCACGTGTTCAACAGGAAGGGCGAAGACGCAGACCCCACATTCCACGTCAAGCTGTACGGTGCCCACAACAACACCAACAACCTCTCAGTAGATGTGTGAGTACCAGCCCTCGCCACACTCCCCTCCCCGCCTGTGCGCTTCCTGCCTGACTTCCTGCCTGACTTCCTGCCTGACTTCCTGCCTGAATCCTGCCTGACTTCCTGCCTGACTTCCTGTCGATCTCCCTCCTGATGCCAGGCCTGAAAAGGTGGGCCTGAACCTGACCAACACCTTCCTGGTGTTCACCGAGGAGGACATCGGAGACCTGCTGAAGATCCGTCTGAGCTGGGAAGGGGCCAGCGAGTCCTTCAGCTCCATGTTGAAGAGCCTGAAGAAGAGCCTCTGGAGCTGGAACAGTAACCCCGTCAACCCTGTCCTGGAGGTGCGCAGGATCAGAGTCAAGTGTGGAGAAACGCAGAGGAAGTGAGTGAGACAGCGGCTATCTTGTCCATGTGGGCAGAATGAATCTCATTGGTCCATTTCATTCATTCATCATTGTCTGCTGCAGCCCTTACGGACCTTTTTTGTGTTTATTGTTAATTTACACGGACGTTCTGTAATTGTTTTTTTTCGTGATCGCTTTGCAGGTTTACTTTCTGTGCCCAAGAACCATCCAAAACAGAAATTTCCCCGGGAGAGGGACTCACCTACGTGAAGTGTCGTGACGGCTGGGAGGTCAAACCCAGGAAGAGGTAACGTCCACCGTCTCTCTTACATGTCCAGGTGGAATGCAGAAAATAAATGACTCGTTTTACGTCGTCTCAGTATTTATGAAGTGTCATTTTCCAGTGTCCAGGCGCAGGTTTCGACTAAGTATCTCTGTTTGTTTGACAGGCTGCTATCATAAGAACTCACAAGGGCAACTAACCACGGGACCCAAGACGGGAAGCGACGGCTTCGGTTCACCTGAGCACTTTGAAGAGGAGAGGGAGAAGCTCTCCAAGAGAGGGTCGTGAACGCTTCTGACTCAGAATGCACCAAGAAGATTTCACTGGCTATATGACTCTGGGCTGTGTCCAGTGAGATATGTAAAGACTGCATGCAGGCTTTCTGTCGAAGGGCTGGAAGAGTTCTGGAAGAGGATGCCCAGGTCGTCTCCTCAGTGTGGATTTGTTTAGACTAGGGCTAGAGAGTTAGCGGGTGACACTGTCAGTACACATGCCCAGCCAACGGTCTATTTACTGTGTATTATTTACTGTGTACTTTTTATTTATGAATGAAAAGCACTGCAAGACCAAGCTTATTTATCTATCTGAAGCACACCCACTGCTGAAGTACATGTTTGGATGCGTTTCCTGTGTGTGTGTGTGTGTGTGAGAGAGGTGTGTGTGTGTGTGTCTGTGCATATTTGTACCTAACAGATGTGCCTTTCAGCTGTGTGAGATTGGAAAACACTATTACTGAAAGAGATTGTGTTCTGTGCGCACAGAACTCAGAACTCGCTCTCACTGGGGATGTGATGTGCTAACAGTGTTATTGCTGATGACTGTATGTCCCAGTGTTATATTTGTGGGTGTGTGGTGTACATAATGTAAATAACCTTTGGAAAATGAATAAAATAAACTTGTTTGTAATGGTTCTGCTACAGAGACTTGTTTTGAACTGTTAATCCTATACCTGTTACCTGAGTTTTCATACTTACTACAGAGGGAGCACCACCAGGATGGTGTTCAAGGGGCTTATTCTAGTTCTGTTCTTACACAAGACAAAATCCCTATCCACCTTCTGGGTAATCCTGGTCTTGTGACTGTGTTTAGGTCTTTATTTTACCCCCAGAAAGAAGGTGCTTTGAAGGTGCCTTAACATTCTTGTTCAACTGCTACACTACTCTTACAGTTCCATCTGCTGCACATTTTCTAGGTGGTCCAAAGTAAACTAAACCAAACTAAAGTGTTGTTCATCAAAAGTATGGCAGCATGCAGGGACAAATACAGGCGGCAACTCTTATTTGGGAGATTCAACATGTTTCACTTTCTCTCCTTCCCAAACACTGAACTAGTGTGAGTTCACCCCAGGTGTCTACACACCAGAGTAAACTACTCAATCATTTCCAACTCATCTGTGACTTTATTTCTCTTATTAAACAATAGCATGGTACCACTATCACGGACACTGCCCTGTAGCATGTGTATATTCCTTGCAATCCTGAAATTGGTCTAGTGATTAAAACTGCAAGCAGCATTGAGCCTCAGGTTGTCTAAAGCCCTACATGCCCATGTTATCAGGCACTTGTAAACCAAAGAACATCCCTGCAATAAAAAGTCTGGAGATATTGTGTATAATATAAAGTGTTTACCAGAAACACTGACTCTTTCCATGACAGACTGGCTAGGTTACTCCAGGTGAAAACCATGACCTTTTATTAGTGTGACTATTAGTATGTCCACTTCAATCAATGTCAGTGATGGGGAGGACACAGGATAAAGGGTTTTACACATAAAAAAAAAGAAAGTATTGTGTTCGTATGCCATTCAGAGGGTAAATGGGCACAATCAAAGATCCAGGCGACATTAAATGTGATGTAATATCAGGTAGCAGGCCTGCCTGTTAGAATGTGGTTTTCAGATTGTCAAAAGTTTCCAAGACCAAGCTTATTTCTGTTTCCAGTTTCAAGCAAGTGGTCTGAAACAGCCCATAATGAAAGAAGCTTATACAGTCTGGGCTGCAATCAATCAACGTAACCTTGACAACCCTGATCTCGTTCTACGAGGTCAGGAACGAGGAAGAGCCGTGAGGAAGGAGGAATTCAACGAGCTCATCAGAAATGTCATCTCTCTTCTCGCTCTCTCTCCGAACGGCAGGATGTGAAAAGAGCTCTGCCCACAGAGGATGGAGAGGAGAACTGAGGTTTCTGTTTCTGTAATGCGCCATCTTGCAGTGGACGCACTGGTGGGCTGTTTTCCATAAATACCACATGGAACAAGGGTTCCATTGTTCTTAATGAACTGAGATAGTCCAACAATCATAGCTTGACATTTCGCATCTTGTAACATATTGCTTAAGCCTTCCCTTTGTCTTGCTATTTGGTTATCGTGACAATATTTATTTTGATATGTTGTGATAGCAGGACTGTTCCAGAAGGTGCTCAGCTTTAGACAGAGTTTGTGGACATGGACTTTGATACATCAGTTTGTCAGTAATTTATGAAAGTACAACATGCGCAGTGTACCACAAAGGAACTTCTGGTTTTCTGCCCACAGTCTATTCATCACGGCACACCAAGTGTTCACAAGAGCAGACTCCAGGCAGTGCATGCTCACAGTGTGCAGCAGGTGAACAGCACATCACAGTGGATTATCACACATAGAGGAGATGACTTTCATAGAATAACAAGCTGCTTCATCTCAACAGAGCCAGCGAGGGTGGGCTTGGTCCCTGTTCCCCTCAGCGTGCAGTCTGGACCTCATGTCCTCCCCTCACAGACCACTCCCTCCCTCACCCCGACGTTCCCCTGTCACGCCTTCCCTCAGTTGTTTTGGTCGATACACGCCATACCCCTTATGGAAAGCACAACTTGAGACAGGGGTGAGCCAATCATCAAAGAGCTGGCCATCCCCTCGACCCAATCAGTGTGGAGCGTCTGGTCTCCTCCTGTCTGGGTCGTGGGGCATCCGAAGGAAGGTTCTCTCTCCGAAACCTCCGAGAATATCAGGAGGATTAAACACCGTAATGATGTGAGCAGGGGTCCACAGAGTAATAACAGTCTAATTACACTGTAACATTGTAATTACGTAGTAATACGTTAATTACACCGTAACAATGCCGTTTGTAATTACCTTACATTTACATTTAGCCATTTAGCAGACGCTCTTATCCAGAGCGACGTACAGTAAGTACAGGGACATTCCCCCGAGGCAAGTAGGGTGAAGTGCCTTTCCCAAGGACACAACCTCAATCACCTGGCGGGGAATCGAACCGGCAACCTTCTGATTACTAGCCTGATTCCCTAACCGCTCAGCCGCTCAGCCACCTGACTCCTGACCTTGTAGCATTGTAATTACACTGTAACATTGTAATTACATCATAACATTGTAATTACATCATAACATTGTAATTACATTGTAATAGGCCCATGTGTTCACAGTTATTACATCCAGCGACCACCACACAGAGAAGAACAGAGAAGTCCATTCTGTGAATCAGGTACATAGCATAGCTTTCGTTTTCATTACTTTCTCTGACACTTTATTCCAGGTTTGAGGTTTGAGAAGTGGAGTAGCTAAATGATCCTGTCCTGTAAAGCACGAAACACTCCATGGGCATTACATTTAGTCATTTGTAGTCATTGTTAAACACATATGCAGATTAATTACACAAACTACTTCCTGTCACACGCTGACCAGTGAGGGCTGACCAGCGAGGGCTGACCAGCCAGGGCTGACCAGCCAGGGCTGACCAGCCAGGGCTGACCAGCCAGGGCCCCTCCTCCACAACTTCCCTCACCCCATCAGGCTCTCCCATACGGCCACCACAGAGGAAATCACTGTTGGACCGAACAATATCACATTCAAATCCTCTTTCCATTAACTCCTCACACTACAGAGCTTCACGTGTTGACCCAGGCCATGGGTTCCTCATTCTATGTTCATGACTGTGTCAGACTTTCTCATGGGAAAGGTCTGGAGAATTGTGAGGAATGTGAAGAAAAAACTCTCTGTTGGCTGAAAAGAAGAAAAAATGTATAATCTGTGTGCGGAGGATTTATGTAATTATCACACGTTATAAAATCTCCTTGTAGGTCCTATTTAGCAAGGGGTTGGATTAAAAGGCCCCACTCATATGGATTATTTCCATCGCTACCTGCTTAAATCAGATTACTTTTCCAGTTGTGTCTGGCAGAAAGCAGGTCAGGACTGCTTTGGAAAACTGTTGTGTTTAGAGCCAGCCTCAACACAGAGCCAAGCCCAGGCATGAGCTGTGTGAGGGGGCCTGTTATGAGTTGGGTTCAACCTGTTTGGGGTTTGGTGGTGTTGAGATGTGCTGGTGACAGTGTGTTGTTCTTGTAGTGTCTAGTTTTCAGGAAGTGAAGGATATCTGTATTTCACAGTTTCGAGTCAAACCGTACTTTGAAGTGGCACTGCTTTCCCGAACAGGTCCACACATCTCACCACACCACAACATCGCTGGTTTCTTGATGTGATGAATGCAGGAGCCATCAAGATGACCAAAAACCTGTCAAAATGAGTCCTGTGTCTTATGACGCAGGACTCATTTTATATCTTCATGACCTACATATGATGTTGACAGAGTGGCATGGGAGGTTTATTTATTCGACTGGGTTAAGATGGGACACATCCTCAGTAGTGTGCCTCCGAATCAGTGGCTGTTTCGGCCTTTAATCACTAAACACCCTCATTAGACCCACAGGATTGCTGCTCCATGTGCAGCCCAGAGCAGTCCAGATTACCTCCACTTCATGTCCAATGATGCTCGCTTCGTTTGGCTCTTGAAAGTCACATGTTCGAATTTATATGACTCTTACGATACGTAGACTGTGAATTCTTGGAAATCACCCACATAGATCAAACAAGCCTCCCCCCCTGCCCCCCTGCCTCCCACCCCCCTTCTCAATAGATGCCTCAAAGAGAACTTTTCAATCAAAATGACTTGATGTTGTGGCATTTGGTTTTGGGATTTACTGTTAATCTCTTAATTACGACTATGATAGTAATCTCTATGACATCTATGACATTTCTAGGAGCATGTTTCTGAAGAGAAGTGAGGGGCAAATCAGAAAACAGACTCCACCTCCTTTCTCGAATTGAATGTTTCTGATGTTTCAACTTCTTCAAACTGAAGATGTGCCCTAGTTCGGTGTGATTATATTTTATGTTGCTGTTGGCATATCACCCACTGCTCTGTATGACCTACTTATCCTCCTCGAAGTGTAGGCCTGCAACGGCAGTCTTTGACTTAATGGGTAGCAGGTCCAACAAGAACAGTGATCAGCAGACTCCTCCTCCTCCTTTCTTCTTCACAGGTGAAGAACAATTAGGTCTCATCTCAGGCACCAAGCGCATACCAAATTCCACCGGTCCTTAGCATGCTTTTAATTTCTGTTCTGGCATGAGTGATTCAAGCAGGGGCGTGGCAGGGGCGTGGCAGGGGCGTGGCAGGGGCGTGGGAACCATCAGAAGATGCCATTAAGCCTACTGGGAGAGGAGCGGAAGCCAACAGCCACCTTCAACACAGACGTTAAGGAAACACGGGATCATCAAGAGGTGGTGTCGTTTCAACAACAAAGGATTTTCCTGAAAGCTGATATGACAGGAACTCGGAGGGGGGGGGGGGGGTTACTTGGAAGAAGCGTGGTTGTGTTATGGCACTGTTGGAATTTTCAGTTGATTTAGGAGTCTTTAAAAGTAGTACGACACAGTAATGCAACGCCCCGGGGGAACATGACGGAACGTTTGTTGTGTCCTCCCAAACTACACCCAGGACACACACACACCTGAGAACACACACACACACCTGCTTATACATACATGCCTGAGAACACACACACACACCTGCTTATACATACATGCCTGAGAACACACACACACACCTGCTTATACATACATGCCTATCTCAAACTCTTACTTAAGACTGTGACGATGAGCCCGGATTGAACTCACCTTTCAGAGAAAACACACAAATAGTTACAACCAAACGAACATAATTTAAGTAGAAATAGAGGCTTTTAGGTGACTAGGCTATCCTGTTATGTGTTGTTTGAGTGAATGAATGAGTGACTTACGAAACAATGCCACCACATTCAAGCCAAAGAAATTCTGATGAATTACATCAGACAAAAGCCTGTGAACACTGACAGATGCTCTGCTTAGTTTCCGCCTCTCAGGCTTTGGGTTCCTCGGATGAAACTGGATATCAGATGGATGGGAAAAATGAAAGAGAGAGAGAGAGAGAGAGAGAGAGAGAGAGAGAGAGGGAGGGAGGGAGAGAGAGAAAGAGACACAAAAAGGTTGATTGGCTCAGGGAGTGATGCATGATTCTAGGAGCTTTCTGATTGGCTGAGAGGCATGGCCTCACCTTGGAAGAGGGCTACTTGAGTTCATTGACATTCTTTTGGCTGTGTCTGTATTCATTGTGGGTTGTGGGTGTGTTTCCTTTGTGAAAACACGTGTCTCCTGTCACCGGTGGCAGTAGTGCTACACCAGAGAGATTACACCGCCTTTCAGGCTTAATCACATCACCCCTCAGGTTGCCAAACAGTTTTTAGATTTCCACATATTTAGAAGTCTACCAGACACATAAAAACTGTCCAGTCCCTTGCTATTCTCGTTAAACCCCCAGAAAATCCTGTTGCAACAACTTGGAATTGAACTGGGATGTCCTGAGAACCACCGCTTTAGCCCACTGAGCTAAAACCAGGGCTTTGGATACGGAGGGGCAAGGATGGACACTACAGCGGAGGTGAAAGGAGGCTGGGAGTGATGATGTTGCACTTCCTGTGGAACAAAACGGTTTTGCCTGAGCTTTCATCCTCCTCGCAGCCCAGACAGTTAGATGCTCACCCCACGACCCTGCAACAATACAGCCGACCCTAATCTGCAGACCTCGACCCAGACCTTTGGACATATTGAATGTGTGATGATTGGCCAAACAAAAGGGACTTTGTAGCAAACCCAGTTTGATTGCTTTGAAAAAACTGGGAACAAGTTTGTGTTTTACAGCCTCATCCAGATTTGAACTTGTCTTCTTTCATGTTTGTATATTTAACTTATTTGACTTCTAACTTGTTTTACTGTAATTTAATTTATATGTTAGAGAAACTCATTTAAATGCAAAATCTTTGGGAGAATGGATAACAGAGTTACCATAATGAGTCTTGAAACTTTGAAATGACATTTGGAGGACACAGCTTGCACACATCAGAGTCAGCTTGACCTTGGTGTTATGGGCTGTTTACAGGGTATGGAGGACTTGGTATTCCATGGAGTTGACATGAATAAACACAAACAAAATGGACACTTAGCTCCCTCTTACTCCTCGTGACGTACACACAAACATCCTCACACACACACACACACACACATCCACAACCCTGCTGGCTGAGATGAGGAGTAGCAGGAGAGATGGTTGGGTAGCTGGATTCACTGCACAGCTGGGGACCACCTGAGTTCACAAAGAGCCCAGCGTGTTCACCTCTGAAACAACACAATACACTCTCGTCCTGTCTTTCCCTCCCTCCCTCCCTCCCTCCCTCCCTCCCTCCCTCCCTCCCTCACTCACTCTCTCGCTCTCGCTCTCTCACTCTCTCACTCTCTCACTCTCTCTCTCTCTCTCTCGCTCCCTCATGCACACACAGCATATACACACACCCAATGCAAGAAATGGAAGATGACAAAACAAATATAACAAAGATTTCAAACGTTTACATGAGTCTGTGAATCCTTCATTCCTGGAGGCCTGTGGACCACGGCAGACTGTGTGTGAGGGGGATATCTGGGCCTCTACGTAAACTCCAGGTCTGAGCTGTTTACACAGAGACAAGCTAGAACCTTCTTCTGACTTCCTACATATGGTCAGGAGGGGCAAAACAAAGGTGAGTTTCAGCTTTCAAACCTGCTTGAGCATCAAACCCGTCCACCTGGAGGATTACTTGATGTAGGTGAACTTGTTCAGCACGCCTGTTGTGACGTGGTAGGTATGTACAAATGTCACCCTTCCTGATAACTGACTGACCCTGAACAGTAGCATTTTAACCTCACTCTGAATACTTGTGTAAGTGTCCTCACGTAATCCAGCAATGCAGCCTGGCAGCAACAGCAGACTGGATCTGTGGACAGCAGATCTGACCCGGGAGGTATTAGCTTGTGTGTTTGGCACCTTTGTGCTTGCAACAAAAGTTTGGTTTGCAGAACATCTCCTGACCTGAGCGATAAGGGTTGTCACAGTTCATGTGCGCTCATCTGGACGAGTGATAACACACGCTGTGGCAGCTCCCCCTCATGGCCCTCTGATAAAACACACACACGCACACACACACACACGCACACACACGCACACACACACACACACACACACACACACACACACACACGCACACACACACACACGCACACACACGCACACACACACACATGCACACACACACACACACACATGCCCACACACACGCACACACACACACACACACACGCACACACAGTGGTGTGATCACCTAAACAGTAGATTAACACCTCTTCTATTAACAAAATAAAGATATTTACATGACGGGAAAAAATTGTCACGTAAATGTAAACCCCCCATAAAATGATAACAATAATATATATATATAAAACAATATATTCATTTTTTTAGTACTTAAGTTAAAATGTTCACATTCGCACACTAATACATGTATATAAAACGCTCAAGTCTCATAAGGATGAGTAACAAGCTTTCAGAATGGAGTGGAAGAACATTTCACTATATCTGGAAGGCATTTTCAGTAGTTTAGCAATTTTACTGAATATTTTTTCAACCTTTCAAAATATTTTTCCACCCGTGAAGTGAAAGGAAGGAGAGAGGCGGAGGGGAGGAGAGGAGAGAGAACAAAAAACCTAGAGCAGAATACAACAGAGTACAGTAGAGTATAGTAGAGTATAGTAGAGTCCTCATCAAGTACTCATCAATGATGCAAACCTTTTTTTCGCTAATATTTTTTCAACCTTTCAAAACGTTCTTTTCAAAAAACCTTTTCAAAACCTTTTTTCTAAAACTTTTAGTATGGTATGTAATTTGAAAGCTTACAACATGCACTTTCATGAAATTCAATCAATTTCATGACATATGACCTGGAAAATACCAGCACCTGCCACGTATTGAAATATTCATGTAAATACTCTCACACACATTCTTGTTTCTTATGCATAATCCTGCACATAATCCCTCACACTTTCACGTGTACATAGGCTATTTAAATGCACACGCTTAACTCCAAAACCCACCAACACCACATGCTCCCCTACTCCCCAACACACACACACACGCTCTCTCTCTCTCTCGCACATGCGCACAGTCACACACACATCACGCCATCACTGCTGGGTTTGTGTCATGAAATCTCCAGTTACAGGACTACGACTGCAGGGAGGTGCATCGGGTGTCCTGTCCACGCTGACCTGCATATACGTTACTTAACAGTTACACAGGTTATATCAAGGGTGCCAACTTTTCATGAGGGACTTGAGAGAGAAAGGCTCTCCTCTTGTCCCCTCATGGACACAGTAATATCATGATATTTATTAATACCAAGATTTATTTCTTGATCTGGCCTTTTTTTTCCAGCTTCACTGCTGACGGTACTTGCTTTGTATTCTGTGTTTTCTGAGTGGATTCCCTCCAGCGTTTTTTCGATTATTAAAACGATTGCATATAGACAAAAAGATGTACATAATTAAACAGTAAAATTCTGTAGGTGAGAGAGGTGGACAACTGGACAGTTGATTCAGCGACCTGCTTCCTAGTATTTATGTTACCTCCTTCCTCCAAGAGGCACCATTTCTGATGCACCAAGAATTTTGTTAGGAAATGAACATGACACCCTTTCTTAAGACCTGTTTTGACACCAGTACACCATCCTACTTTACTCAGCAGAGCTACAGTACAGTTTAAAGATGACCATAAACATGATTATAGAGACACTGGAACACCTTCTAACTTCCCTTCTCTGCTTGAGCTCTTGAAGAAGTTCACAGCTGATTGGCAGATTCTCCTCGGTTCGGTTTTAACAGCTACAGGATGTTCCCTGGTGTGAAAACTAATCTCTATCTTTATACCCATGGCAACCTCGGTGGGTTAGAAGGCTGGGCAACCTGACAACACATGATCCATCTCACATTTACATTTTACATTTACATTTATGCATTTAGCAGACGCTTTTATCCAAAGCAACTTCCAAGAGAGAGCTTTACAAAAGAGCATAGGTCACTGATCATAACAACGAGATAGCCCCAAACATTGCGAGCAGCCAAAACATGAAGCATACATTGTGGAAAACCAAATAAGTGCCAAAGGGAAGAACCATAAGAGCATGCAGTCAAACAAGTTACAATCTTTGTTCGTGTTGTACTTTTTTAGATATATATAATATTTGAACCTTTATCAGCTTTTATTATTGGTAGGACAGTTGGAGAGAGACATGGAAGTGTGTCTCCAGACTCCAGATCAAACAGCCACCTTCTCCACCCTGAGGGGCCATCCAGGTAGCTCACCGCATCAAATTCGCTTCATGTCTCTCTCTCTCTCTCCCTGACTTTCTTGTCACATTTGACTTAAAACTTTAAAAAAAAAAACATTCCCCACCTCGTCATTTAATGCAGCCCAGCTTGTAATTTTCTAAAATCAGGATTTGGGAGCTCCTTGATGAGAGCTGCAGCAAAATGACTGTCTGGTTCATGCAGTCTAACTCCCCTGGGTTGGGTTCCTCATAACACAATACAGCAAGTCCTGTACTGTATCTGGGTAAGCAGAGGAACAACTGCATTTGTGTCTGATGTCTTATTAGTCAACCAACATCCTTTCACATCATAGAAGACAGAAACCTTGTTAGGGTTTCGCAAGGCAAAACTGAAGAGAGTGACTCAACGAAGGAGAGATTTAAGGAATGTTACGTGACACTGTTTGAACTTGCCTGAGTATGTTTACCGCACGACCATTGAAAAATCTAAGTGTGTGACAAAGACCTTCCTGGACTTGGTGATTGTGCAATGTTGCGCAAACTGGGGATTGTTATAATTCGTTGGCCCAGAAGAATGTACTGTAAACGTCAGAGTAATAACAGTATTACACTTGAGCATGATGTGCCGATAAGTCCACAGACGGTTGATTCGATTAAAAATGTTATATTCTAGATCTTTCTTCTCTGTTTTCTATGGTTGAGGTATAACAGTGTGGATGATGGCAGGAAGACACTGAGTCGCTGGAGGAGGAGCTTGTTCCTCTCTCCTCATTGTGTCACTTCCTGCTGCATCAGTAGTCATGGTGATAAGTGATTGGTTGTTTGGGGGTTGGTTTAGGTGATTGTAGCACTGTCATTCAGCGCACTTGTCTGCTGACGTGGGTATGTTGTAGTGTAGCTTGTGCAACCTGTTACTTTGTGGCCAGTAAACACACACTGTTCTTTCACTCTGACCATGACCAGAAAAATACAGCCTGCACTTCATTATAGGGACAATGTCCTCAGATAAATGAGATAGGCACATGCTGGGAAGCCTCGTGACTCTCTGTAGAAGGGTCTAGAACAGGCATGTCCTGTAGAAGAGTCTGGAAGAATTACGCAGATCGCTGAAGATTGAAGTTGTAATAATCCACAAATCCTTCCTGTCCTGGAGGGTTTTTTTTCCTGGAGGAGTTTGGGTTTCAAAGTTTGGACAAGTCTCATGAAGACTTTTTAATAGTAAAATATTTCTACGGTTGTTGGTTATGACTTCATAAGTGTATGTATTT
>NC_085042.1:9652947-9655447 GCF_963692335.1 Osmerus eperlanus | reverse complement strand
CCGATGAATTAAAATATATTTTGGTTTGATTCTTATAATTGTCACCTGCTTTAACAGAACTATAAATTACCGTAAACACACAACCACATTTCTAACTGCCCATACTGTGATCGTATTTTTCTCAAAACTGTATTAATTGTCAAACAGACAACAATAGATCAGCATAATTTGCTATTTTAAATTGTCCCCTGCTCTCAGCTAATAGCAGTATTACATATTTTCAGAGACAGGGAAAACTGATAGTGAAAACTGTAATTAAAATCTCTAATTGGCATATTTCATAGAATGAAGTAAATTACTGGAGCCTCACTAAATAATTGAAAAACAAAGCAATTATCTTCCAGTCACTATTCGCCATGGTAATTGCAGAGGGAGGATTTTGACATATGAAAACAGAATTAGACGCTCCACTCCCATAGTGTGGTATGGAGTACATCTCAGTTTTGCATAATTCATCTCACACGGAAAGTCTTATTTTTCACACACAATTTCTTTTTCTTTTTTTAAGAATAAATATTAATTATTTACACTAGTATACTAGGGCATTAAATCTGACATGTAACAAAATCAGTCTTCATATTTCTCTACAATTTACTGCAGTTTTATTATACTTTAGCTTTATCTGTGCATTACACTGATAAGACTACTGTGGAGATAATGTTAAATACATCACTGAAATATTCAACCATGCTAAGCAGTACTTAAAAGCTAAAGGTGGATTATCAATTATACAGCACATAAATAATCAAAAATGATCAATAATCAATAATTGAAAGTGAACAAACGATCGTAGTAAGCAAAACTCACTTATTTTTGTCCGTGTTTGAGCAGACAATAATGCACTGTAGAGGTCCTATTGTCCACGTACCGACGTAACACTGACGTCTTGGTTTCCGGTTCAGCCAGCGGGCTGAACTGCAGCCAGCACAGGGCTCTCCTGCAGCCAGCGCAGGGCTCTCCTGCAGCGAGCGCAGGGCTCTCCTGCAGCCAGCGCAGGGCTCTCCTGCAGCCAGCGCAGGGCTCTCCTGCAGCAAGCGCAGGGCTCTCCTGCAGCCAGCGCAGGGTTCTCCTGCAGCCAGCGCAGGGCTCTCCTGCAGCCAGCGCAGGGCTCTCCTACAGCCAGCGCAGGGCTCTCCTGCAGCCAGCGCAGGGCTCTCCTGCAGCCAGCGCAGGGCTCTCCTACAGCCAGCGCAGGGCTCTCCTGCAGCCAGCGCAGGGCTCTCCTGCAGCCAGCGCAGGGCTCTCCTACAGCCAGCGCAGGGCTCTCCTGCAGCCAGCGCAGGGTTCTCCTGCAGCGAGCGCAGGGCTCTCCTGCAGCCAGCGCAGGGCTCTCCTGCAGCCAGCGCAGGGTTCTCCTGCAGCCAGCGCAGGGCTCTCCTGCAGCCAGCGCAGGGTTCTCCTGCAGCCAGCGCAGGGCTCTCCTGCAGCCAGCGCAGGGTTCTCCTGCAGCCAGCGCAGGGTTCTCCTGCAGCCGGCGCAGGGCTCTCCTGCAGCCAGCGCAGGGCTCTCCTGCAGCTAGCGCAGGGTTCTCCTGCAGCCAGCACAGGGCTCTCCTGCAGCCAGCGCAGGGCTCTCCTGCAGCCAGCGCAGGGTTCTCCTGCAGCCAGCGCAGGGCTCTCCTGCAGCCGGCGCAGGGTTCTCCTGCAGCCGGCGCAGGGCTCTCCTGCAGCCGGCGCAGGGCTCTCCTGCAGCCAGCGCAGGGTTCTCCTGCAGCCGGCACAGGGCTCTCCTGCAGCCAGCGCAGGGCTCTCCTGCAGCCAGCGCAGGGTTCTCCTGCAGCCAGCGCAGGGCTCTCCTACAGCCAGCGCAGGGCTCTCCTGCAGCCAGTGCAGGGTTCTCCTGCAGCGAGCGCAGGGCTCTCCTGCAGCCAGCACAGGGCTCTCCTGCAGCCAGCGCAGGGTTCTCCTGCAGCCAGCGCAGGGCTCTCCTGCAGCCAGCGCAGTGTTCTCCTGCAGCCAGCGCAGGGTTCTCCTGCAGCCGGCGCAGGGTTCTCCTGCAGCCAGCGCAGGGTTCTCCTGCAGCCAGCGCAGGGTTCTCCTGCAGCCGGCGCAGGGCTCTCCTGCTGGAGGGGCTGGAGACACTTTGCCCTTTCTACACTTGTTCTTTTTGAGGTTTTCAACACCCCGGATTGTTATTTGACCTCTTCTTTCCTCAAAGCAAATGTAAACACTCTCTTGTGAGGTGTGTGTGTGAGGTGTGTATGTGGGGTGTGTGTATGTGGGGTGTGTGTGTGAGGTGTGTGTATGTGGGGTGTGTGTGTGAGGTGTGTGTATGTGGGGTGTGTGTATGTGGGTGTGTGTGTGAGGTGTGTGTAAGTGGGGTGTGTGTGTGAGTTGTGTGTATGTGGGTGTGTGTGTGGGGTGTGTGTATGTGGGGTGTGTGTGTGGGGTGTGTGTATGTGGGGTGTGTGTGTGGGGGGTGTGTGTGTGAGGTGTGTGTATGTGG
This sequence comes from Osmerus eperlanus, assembly GCF_963692335.1. Lineage (NCBI taxonomy): Eukaryota > Metazoa > Chordata > Actinopteri > Osmeriformes > Osmeridae > Osmerus > Osmerus eperlanus. The sequence goes on along the minus strand of NC_085042.1, from coordinate 9,653,002 downwards.
GTGTGTGTGTGGGGTGTGTGTATGTGGGGGTGTGTGTGGGGTGTGTGTATGTGGT